>NW_017619570.1:1392500-1650064 GCF_001879475.1 Ipomoea nil
GTAACCGAAAAATCTTAAGTCAAAATTGGACCTAATTAGAAAGGGTAAAATCGTCTTTTCATGTTCCTTCCAATTTGGGAAAGCCAATTTGACCAAACAACGCCTCCGTCTCCTCTGCCTCAACAGCCACCTAAAAAATCTCCCAAACAACGCCTTCGTCTCCTCCAGCGTTCTTCCCTGAGTCTCCGGCATTAGCGTGAAGAAGAACACCCATCCCACGGCGACGATAGACGCGTACAGGAAGAAGGACCCACCTACGGAGTGGTCGATGACGGTCAACGTCGTTCCTAGGAGTGTCAGTGTGGCGACCATCCCGCCGACGCTGGTTAGGAGCAACTGCCGGCGACCGAACTTGTCTAGCGTGAATGTGGCGACCAGTATGAACACGGTTTTGGTGAAACCGATGGTGCATAGGAGCTTGTCGGAGTCTGATTTTATGCCGGCCTTCTCGAAGATTCTCGGGCGTACAGAACCACGGCGTCTATGGCTTGTCGGTGGTGCAGAGGAGTTTGTCGGTGTCGGATTTGGTCAACAATTGGCTTCCCAAATTTGTTGTTGAAGCACGAGTGAAGCCGGCCGCCGATGACGCAGACGTAATCTCTGTTACTGAAGCACGTATGAAGCCGCCGACGATGGAGAAATGGATGAAGCGATGGAGAAAGAGCCCGGCGACGCCAGTTGGAGACGAAGGTGAATTCCAGTTCCAGACGATGGAGAAATGGATGAAGCGATGGACAAATAGCCCGGCGACGCCAGTTGGAGACGAAGGTGAATTCCAGTTCCAGACGATGGAGAAAGAATGCCGGGGCATGCTGAATTCAAGTTGGAGACGAAGGTGAACACTTTTACAAATTTTTAATTTAAAAAAAAAAAAACTTAAAATCCTGAAATGACGTTTTTGCCCCCTTTTATTTAATAAGTTTAAACTTTCCGGTCACATTTGGCCGGCAATTTGGCCGGCGTGACCAAAATTGATAGAAATTACATAGTCAAGGTACTAAATTAACGTTTTTGAAAGTCAAGTGTTGCAATTAACACAAGTGCAATAGTCAGTGGACCAAAATTGAAATTTTCTCATATATATATACATATATATATACATATATATATATATATATATATATATATATGTATGTATATACATATATATATATATGTATATATATACATATATATATATATATGTATATATATACATATATATATATGTATATACATACATATATATATATATATATATATATATATATGTATATATATATGTATGTATATACATATATATATACATATATATATATATATATATATATATATATATATATATATATATATATATATATATATGTATATATATACATATATATATGTATATATATATATATATATATATATATATATATATATATGTATATATATACATATATATATATATATGTATATACATATATATATATATATGTATATATGTATATATATATATATATATATGTATATATATACATATATATATATGTATATACATATATATATATATGTATATACATATATATATATGTATATACATACATACATATATATATATATATATATATATATATATATATATATATATATGTATATACATACATACATACATATATATATATATATATATATATATATATATATATATATATATATATATGTATGTATGTATATACATATATATATATGTATATACATATATATATATATATATATATATATATATATATATACATATATATATATGTATATACATATATACATATATACATATATATATCTATATATATATATATATATATATATATATATATATATGTATATATATATGGAGGGGTTTAAGTGAAAAGGAAGACGCAAGTGAAATGTGCAGGTGCATATCAGCCATTCATCAACTCATCTTTAAAAAAAAAAATAATTCGTCACGTACGAGCCACAACAATGTGCACTGGAAGGCATAACAATATTCATTGGAAGGCAAAAATGTGCATGGTAAAGCACTAAAATATGTAACAACTATTGAAGAGACTAAATTTAAAACATGATATTCAACACAAATCATAAAAGATCACAATATCCAACTAAAATTAGTAATTAGTGATTCATTGAAGATATATATATATATATATATATATATATATATATATATATATATATATATATATATATATATATATATATATATATATATATATATATATATATATATATATATATATATAACACCTACGATCTTAAAGGTTGAAGCACAATAATGTGTTCTGGAAGATGGAACAATGTGCACTGGAACTCTGGAAAGGTAAAAATGTGCATGATAAGGTTTAAAGGTTGAATGCACAACAATGTGCACGGTAAGGCACACCAATGTGCTCTGGAATGAGGGACAATGTGCGCTGGAACTCTGAAAGGGCAAAAATGTGCATGATAAGACAAAAAATATGAAATAATTATTGAAAAGGCTAAATTTAATGCATGATCTTCAACACAAATTATAAACGGTCACAATGTTCAACCAAAATTAGTAATTAGTGATTCATTCAAGATCAAATGCTCTTTAAAATTATATATATATATATATATATATATATATATATATATATATATAACACCTACGAACTTTGTGCACGGTAAGGAAAAAATGGCACTGTTAAGTACAATGTGCACCGGGAGGCCTGAAAAAAAAAAAAATTAACTAACTTACACAAAATTATAATAATGCCACCGCGTTTTTTTTTTTTTAAATTGCTTCATTATGGACGTTGATCTGATCTGATTCAATTGATAAGATTACATCATATTTTTCACTTGATCCTATATGTGTGTGTGTGTGTGTGTGTGTGTGTGTGTGTGTGTGTGTGTGAGAGAGAGAGAGAGAGAGAGAAACACCCCGATTTGCCAATTTAAACTTAAACATGCAAGATATCTAACCACAATATAAGCATACACAGCGGAAGTCTAACTATATAAAAACTGTAAAATGAAAAGTGTTATGCCACGTCCACACTAAAGTGAACGCACAGGCAAGAGCATCAACATTATCAGTCTACAAAGGACACGGTCAAACCAACCACAAGCTAAAGTTTAACATAAAAAGGCACACAAGCCCATAGCAACGCTACAAAGTCTGAAGGATCTACACTATCCATCACTAGATCGCGCTCGCCACTACTCGGGACCTGAAAAGCACATAAATAAATGGGACGACGCCCGATCAGCGAATGATGCTGGTAACCCACCAATACATGTTAAGTATTATACATAGATAGAATATACAAAATCGTTTTCGGAATGGAATACTGTATATATGAGTTTAAGCCGAAATAGAAGTCAACCACAAAGACTCTATATCACTCACAACAAGATTAAGGGAACACATTCCAAGACACGTCAAGATGTAACCACGACAATAGAAGAAGGCTCAAAGCGTATTCTACCATCACTCAGTAGAACATCACTTGACATGCTCAACACAAGAGAATAAAGAGACACACATTGGCAACTCATGCATTTGTGACAACACATGTCACAAATAGAGAAACACACATCGGCAACACATGCCTTCGTGACAACACATGTCACGATCAATATAATATTCATTCCTTATGCCCGGTTCCAACCTTAGGGCTACCCCCAACCTTATATCTAGTTCCCACTTTTACCTCCAGGACCCTTGTACAGCCAAGTCCAACCTTATTCCTCCGAGGACCGTCGTCCCCATCCACCAACGACCACCAACAATTCCACCAACTCATAGTACACGAGGGTACCAATCACACACTTTGGCAACACATGCCTCCCAAGAAATACGTGAACCTTACACACAGGTCACAAACTTCATAATCACGTCATGGCCACCACGAGGACCACTGCCGTACCTTGGTGACTAATATCCCATTCCATTAATCGTGCAATCCAGGTACAACCACACACACAACACCATCATAGGAATCAATCAACGGATCACAACGAAGATATGAAACCATACTCAACAAGGAAAGGATCACAATCCGACAACAACGATGATCAACACAAGTCATCATCCACAATAGGAAAGGACAAACCACACACGCTAGCATTTCAACACTGAACTAGCATGCTTATCAAACGGGTAGACTAAACATAGTTCCGAAGAACACACAAGACTCACCATGGTTCAACGAATCACAAGGTTGAACACTTAGCACGATTCAAGACACCAAAACCTACATGGATTCCTACCACATAGTTCTAGACATACGAAACATCAAGAAGATACTCAAAAGCCCAACAAAATAACATCGGGAAGTCAAAACATCAAATACCGAGCCAAAAGAATCACGGGGAACAAATCCCCACCATCCAACATATATGTACCCGCGGGTGGGGCCACGGGTGGACCCCCACCCGTGGATTCGCCCGCGGGAACCACTTCCCACAACCAATGTACTCCGCGGGTGGGGCGGCGGGTGGACCCCTACCCGCCGTTCCGCCCGCGAGTACCGAACCTTGAACAAAATATTCCTTCGGGGATTTTCAACAAGAAGCTCAAATTCAAGTCCAAAACATCCAAAATCTCACCAAATACAACAAAATGACTTGAATCAAAGGAATAGCCAAGCAATGGCATACACGAACCCTAATAACAAGCTCTAGATATGCATTTTCACAAGACAATGCATCAACACTCATATTTCATAGCAAAATCACAAGTAGAAGTCAAGAAATCATCATATAGGTAAGTAAAATAGATTTTTTTAAAGCATGGGTTACCTCTTGTAGACTCAACCTTCACTTATAACACTTCTCAAAGCCCCTAACAAGGTTCACCTTCAACAGCCACTTCAATAACACACCAAAAGATCATAAAGATTTCATCTTTAGAAAAAGATACATTAGAAAGCACTAAAAACACAAAAAGAACATAGATCTTACCCTCCTAGATGCTCAAGAGTAGGAAATGTTGAATCTTGGAGACAAACTTTGAAGATCTTGGAAAGCTTAAACCTAGCTTGGAGAGAAAGCTAGCTAAATTCTAGAGAGAAGGAAGAGTTTTATGTTTTGAGTGTGTAAGGAGAAGAATGAGAAATGACCTTAGGTTAGCTTGGATACCAGCATGAGGTGTAAAGTCATCTTTACCCTTACTAAGATGAAAAAGGTGTAAGGGAACAATGGAACTATTCACAAAGCTTTAGGTACAACACCTTGACTTGGGTTGACTAGTCAATTACTAGTCCCCGACTATTGAATTTTCAGGAATTTAAAGAATAAATTATCAATTAGATTAGGATTAATTACTTAATTAATCCATAAATAGAATTTTTATTTACGGGGTGTCACAGTGTGTGTGTGTGTGTGTGTGTGTGTGTGTGTGTGTGTGTATATATATATATATATATATATATATATATAGAGAGAGAGAGAGAGTAAGGTTCAAGTGCGGCGATGTCCTTAGGTGCGGCGTCACCAATAGTTTAACAAATATATACACCATCAACGTTAAGAAAATGTACCACAAAACACACATAAATTAGGTACGCATCACCAAAAATACACCATTAGGTGTGAGTAAAAATACCATACAGTGTTCGAAAATACACCATTAGGGTGTGGTGAGTTATATGGTGTATTTTTTTTTTGGATCTGTTGTTTATTTTTTGGTATTTTTTTTACATTTCATTGTGGTGTGTTTCTCTTACACTGTTGGTGCATGTTGTTAACACTGTTGGTGTATTCTGAAATTCCGTTGCACCTAAGAATATCGCGGCATTTGAACTTTTTAATATATATATATATATATATATATATATATATATATATATATATATATATATATATATATATATATACTAGTTTTTTACGCGCATTGCGCGATTGGGATAATGCCCAATATTTTTTTTTTTTAAATAAGTACTTTAAAGTATATCAAGGCAAGATTATATTGGAATTGTTCATGTATAGATAATTGAATGTTGAATTTGTTATTTAAATAGGTAATTCTAAGTTTACAATTGCAAGATAATATAGTCAAGATTGATTATAATTGTCAATAAAATAATTGTATAGGTATGGTTGAAATCAAAATACGGGACATAAGATAGAGCAAATAAAAATTAGGGCATAAAATATTAAATATATACTAATATTGAAGAGCTAATTGGTGATTGTCAAACAAGGACATTGCGATGTATTTTCCCACTTCAAATTATTATGTGATTTGAATACTCTTTTTGTCAATAAGTCCCCCAAGTAGTTAATATGATTGGCTTAATTTTTTTTAAACAATTATTATTATTATTATTATTATTATTATTATTATTATTATTATTATTATTATTATTATTATTATTATTATTATTATTATTATTATTATTATTATTATTATTATTATTATTAAATATATGTATACCCTTAGATCATTTTAAATGTTAATCTAAACAGCTAATATTTTCAAATATCTTTTACTTAATTTATTGATAATGAATAATTTTTTTGAATAAAGACATTATAAACACATATTCTAAATTAAAGAAATGCATATGTATTATTTTTTGTTGTAGCTACTAAATTATTATTTAATAATTAAATAAGAGTAAAATAGAGTACTAATTATGTCAACTTTGATTAGGATGGAGTTCGAACCTAAGAACTTTCTTATTGAAATCAATGAGTAAGTTAACGGTGAACTAACGAAAATTAACGGAAAAGATAATATTTAATGGAAAAGTTAACAGATAATCATATTCATTAAGGATAAATTAGGAAATCTTAAGGAAAAATTAAAATCTGATCAATCTGAGCCATTCATTTGATTAAAAAAATTGACCGCCATTTTTTCTACCCATTATAGGCCTAACTCTCTTGGACTCTTATTAGTATATACTAGTTTTTTATGCGCATTGCGCGATTGGGATAATGCCCAATGCTTTTTTTAAAGTATATGTCTTGCTTTTTTTAAAGTATATGAAGACAGGATTATATTGAAATTATTCATGCATAGATAATTGAAGGTTGAATTTGCGTATTTAAATAGGTAATTCTTCTCCCAAAAGTTGCATCACCAACCCCAAGGGCCCCCCACACTCCGACCCGACAGAGCATTGTGGGAAGTTGTAAATCACGGTGGCTCAATGGTTCAGCAGACAGGGTCAAATGCTGATACGCACAAGGAATCTATTTGCATATTTAAATAGGTAATTCTTCTCCCAAATGTTGCGTCACCAACCCCAAGGGCCCCCCACACTCCGACCCGACAGAGCATTGTGGGAAGTTGTAAATCACGGTGACTCAATGGTTCAGCAGACAGGGTCAAATGCTGATACGCACAAGGAATCTGCCCACTTTGGACATAATTCCCGCACTGCCGCCGCCGAGGTTCAAACCTTAGTCTCTTCTCCCAAATACTACCCACTAAACCATTGAGCTAAGCCTGTGCGGGTTAAATAATAGGTAATTCTAAGTTTACAAATGCAAGATAATATAGTCAAGATTGATTATAATTGTCAATAAAATAATTGTATAGGTATGGTTGAAACCAAATACGGGACATAAGGGAGAACAAATAAAAATTAGGGCATAAAATATTAAATATATACTAATATTGTTTGAGAAGATTCCGACATTAGGATTTGTGGTTAAGTTCTATTAAGACTTTAATATTAGAATTAGATTAATGGTGTAGTTATAATTCTATATTAGACTTTAATAATTAAATAAATTCGCTGGTCAAATCCCGCTAGTATAATCCGCTAACGCTAACCGCTAACTGCTGATTGTCAACCAAGGACATTGCGAGGTAGTTCTCACTTCAATTTGTTGTGTGATTTGAATACTCTCTTTGTCACAAAATCTCTCAAAGTAGTTAATATTGTTGGCTTTATTAATTATATTTTTTTAATTTTTCATGGCACTACTGGAAATTATGAAATTTCCGACCACCTGAAAGTGATCTTAAATCAATTCGAAAGCAAAAAGTGGTCGGAAATAGCAATAATGGTTTTTCCGGATACCAAAAGTGGTCGGAACAAGACTTTCAACTTGATTTAAGATCACTTTCAGGTGGTCGGAAATTCCATAATTTCCAGCAGTGTGGTATTAATAAAATACTTGGTAAATAAATATATAGCATTATTTTGTATTATAACTTTGATATTTAATTAGAAAAACAGTGCACAAAAAAGATAATAGATAATGTAGTGAATATAATCCATTGATGAATTTGAATGTAAAAACTTTACATTTGAGAAAAATAAAGACAATATAACTAATGAAAATATTTCTTTTAATTAATTTATTGATAATTAATAATTTTTTTTTCACTGAATAAAGACATTGTAAGGATAATGTAGCGAATATAATCAATTAATAAATTTGAATATAAAGAATTTTTATATTGAAGAAAAATAAAGACAATATAACTAATAAAATTATTTCTCTTATTTAATTTATTGATAATGAATAATTTTTTTTTTTGAATAAAGGCATTATGGACACATAATTATAAATTAAAGAAATGCATATGTATTATTTTTTGTTGTAACTACTAAATTATTATTTATATAATTTAATAAGAGTAAAATAAAGTACTAATTATGCCAACTTTGATTGGGATGAGGTTCGAATATAAGACCTTTTTCTATTGAAATCAATGAGTAAGTTAACGGTGAACTAACGGCAATTCTTAAAATTTTAACGGAATTAGTAACGGTGTGTGGGTATTTTAGGAAATTTTAGTGTAAAATTTAAATCTGATCAATCTTTCAATCAATCTGAGTCATTCATTTGATTAAAATCTGTGACCGCCATTTTTTCTACCCATTATAGGCCTAACTCTCTTGGGCTCTTATTAGTATAGTAGATATATATATATATATATATATATATATATATATATATATATATATATATATATATATATATATATATATATATATATATATATATATATATATATATATATATATATATATATATATATATATATATATATATATATATATACTGACCTAGGCATTACAGTATAACATTGTTGGGTTGGGCTTCCCTCCTATGTGAAAATAGCTCATGTTTGGACCAACCCTTTTTGTATCCACTATATATTTTGTTTGGACCTCCACTCATCTTGAGCCATAATTATTATTATCGTTATTATTATTAAATATATAATAATATTAGGGATTATGAAGAGTTGGATGTTAGATCTAAATAGTCTAACTGATACTGAACAATAGTATACGAGAGATCTGACCTCGTATGAGCGGAAGCGATAGCCGTGTATCTCCAGCCATAGTTGATGTTCCTGTTGTGTTGCCTCTTAATGGTAGACCGTTAGCCATGTTTTGCCTCAGACTTGACTCAGAACCCTAGATGGTGTATTGGTATCTACTGAGCAGTCTGAGTACCGTAACTGAATGTGCTAACATCAATCATCCTGTATCCCATCAATCCATGATTATATTAGGCACAAAGTTTAGTGGACTAACAACTTCTAGTTATTCAGTCTAACCAGACCACTTAATAAGACTAGTCCACTTGCACCACTTAATTAAGGCCCTAATATATAATACGGAGTATATATTATTAGGGAAAATCTTTCATTGGAAACTAGGAGTCCTTTGGCATCTTGTGACTTTTCATGTTCTTCATTCCCTATAAATATGCTTAGGGATTTTGGATGCAAGATGGCCACTTGACACACACACACACATGATATTGATTTGGCAGTAGTGCAAGACAGTAGAGAGCAGTGAAACAAAGCCAAGTTTCTTTTGCTTCTTTTTGTCTCTTTGGCCGGTCTTGTGAGGACATTCTCTACTACTTTTAGCGGCACGACGACAGCGTGTTCGGCGGGTTTTGTCGCACGTTTGATGGATTTGTCGTGAGGTTTGCCGAAGATCTTGGGTACTTTCTTCATCAAATATTTGTCGTGAGGTTTGCCGAAGGTCAGCTTGTTTTTTCCAGGCATCGTTTTGGGTAATCGCTTGTTTGTTCCAGGCATCGTTTTGGGTAATCTCGTAATATTTGTATTCTTTTCACCTTGCTTTGTGGTGGTTGAATATTTTAAGTACGAGTTGGTATCCTTTTTAGGTCTGTGAAACAATGTAGAAATATGTGACCTAGAATTATTGTATTTGATGCTTTTGAAACTTTGTACCCAAGATTTGTTATAATGGAATTGTTGTTGGTGGTGGTCCATGATTTTTCCCTGTGATTTTGAAGTTTTCTACGTAAATCTTGTGTCCCTTCCATTGTTATTTATTTTGGACTATTAGGCTATTATGTTATCTCGTATTTGTGAACCGTGTCGGGGTCTGTGATTTTCATTGTCACAGGAAGTGGAATTTTTCCCAACAAACATAAATAGGGGAGAAACAACCATGGTAGATGTTCGTGCAATACAAAAACTTTTTCTTTTTTCCGTTTAAAAAGGCCATAAATTAACTTCGGCCTGAAAATTTACAAACAACATCAATAATCAGGTAATGCTCTGATGCAGTTCCTAGGACACAAGTGGGGGAATAACACTTCAATAACCAGTTTTCAGAATTGTTGCCCCATGACTATAATTATGGTGATGAGCGTAAAAACTTCCGAGCAGCATCCAAACTCAGTTCTTCATACACCTGAAAGCAAAAAAAGAAGGTCCATGGTTGAAAAGATGAGAGATTTACAGTGACTGCATCTTCCTTAAACTACACAAGTTGTACTTACAAGTTTCTTATAAACTTCTTGAAATGCCTTGCAAAACTTTTCTGCTTCTTCTTCACCAACCTGTAAAATTTCTCGACTAACTGGAGTTATGAGAATGAGAGCAAGGGATGCTCTAAGCCTCTAACACACAAAAGATTACACAAGTGATATATGTGCAAGACTCCCACACAAATAATACTTGATATGTATATTATTTATTACAGTATATAATTTAGCTATCAAAATTATTAGGTATAAGCAGCAGAGTTTGCATATAAATAAGTATTCACCCTTTTCACTATGTAGAAGAAACAAAAACCCGACCATCAATAAAAAGTACACCTACCCAAAAGACTGATACCGATCCATCTTGATGAAGAAAGTAGATGGGATCTCAAATGGACTATGTTTGTTTCACGTCAACATTTTTTTCCTGGGTAAATTATGTATTTCAATAAGAAACTCCTTTCATAAAGCTAATAGTCACTTAAGCATGGGAACTTAAGAAGAATCTTCTTCCGGTGCATGTATTGTGATATTAAGGTTTCCATATGTTTCATAAGACATATAACCTACCATCAGAGGTTTTCTCTGAAAAGTCTTCAGAGATCCTACAATTAATTCTTCATCCACTTCTCTTTTTCCTTGAAAGTGCTCAAACAAATCATTTCATCATCTAGGCAACTTCATCCTCCTTCAACTTTAATGAACCACATGACACAAGAATTGCCACCGTGCATCTTCGCTTTCCAACATTCATTACAAATAAAAGACTCAATGTTGCATCCTGAAAGTATTTCTGCATAATGATCACTTCTCTGTAGTGATACCTTTGAACTTTCATCATCTTAATTTAATTTACTATAAATCTAGTTACATACTTTTTAAGAATATACAATTAAGTTACTCCGTATAATGTTACACTATATATATATTTTTTTTGGTGTAAACCACGAGGTGGTCCGGGTCTTTCTCTGTCCGTTTAACGGTCCAGGTCAACCCCACTAATCCCCGTTCGCTCCGAGAGGCACGGGAGGTGGTCCGGGTTTTAATGTTACACTATATTAAAACCGTAAAGTTTAGGATATGTGAGTCTTGTACAGTTGTTTATCAACATGGACACATTAAACAAAGTAGGATTTGATGTTTGACTAATGAAACCAATGATATCAGAAAAGTAAGAAAGGAAGTGGCTACACTATCAACAAGAGTTTCGAGCCTTGAAAAGACACAAGTCACTGAAAGGAATATAATGATGATGCAAGAAACTAAGTTCCCACTGTTGAAAAAATTATGGTATAGATCTGAAATTTTTAGAAAGGGAAGTGGTAAACCAATATAGATTCCATCTAATATTATTGTAACAATGTGAACTCATTGCACATGCTAGAGAGCCTCATGAACCAATAGAAGATTCATAGCAAATTAGCAACTAGAATGGAAAATGTTACTCATGCTATATGTATCAGGTAGCAAAGATTGCTTATAAAGAGCTAGTCGGAGCCCATTCAAGTAAATTTCCCAATCAGCTAGAAAAGGATGCAAGGGTAGGCTTGCCATCAATAATCAAGGAAATAAACAAAACAAGAATAAGAAGACAAACCTGTTTCTCAGCAGCTTGCTTCAGTTTGTCCCAAAATGAATCTCCTGTTACATGACAAACAATCTAGTTAACCAAAAATCTCAACCATATGAGACAAAAACTAATTAAAATATGAATATAAATTACAGGTCTGCACCCAGTGTTTCTGGATCCACATAACACTTAAAAATTGTACTGGAGCAAAAAGGAATGTTAAGCTGAAATGCAACACAAATCAGTGTGCAACTTCTTTGCACTGATACATTTGAATTAAGTAATAAGTAAAAAATAGGCATTTTCCAGTCTATTGAAAAGGTATAAATGCTTAATGCAGAAAAAATATAATACCATTGCTGTCGATTTCCGCTTTATTCATTTTTTCCTGATAATGAACTCTTTGATATTAGAACCCCATAAATGATAAACCTATAAATCAAACTTGACATCTAATGGATATTCTATATTTACCACAAGCTCTCGCAATGATTTTGATGTCAACTTTCTGGATGATCTTGATGGAGTCAAATTTCTGGATGATCTTGATGGCGTAAAATTTCTTGATGATTTTGATGGATTCAGTTTCTTCGACGATTTTGACGAGTCCAAATTTCGCGATGACTTTGATGCCTCAATATTTCGCGATGACTTGGACGACGTCAAATTCTTCCCTGATTTAGACGCCTCCAAGTTTCGCGATGACAACGACGCTGATAACTTCATCTCAGTTTCAAGCTGCAGGATGTGCAAAGCTCAGAAGTGAAAACAAAAGCATAAAAGGATGCAAATTTTATAAATGTATCGGACACTAATTTTGCATTTCGGTGTAATCTGAAACCAAATTTGATCTAGACTCCGGAATCAGGGTACCCTGCACGAAGATCAGAGTACGTGGCATGCATGATAACAGAGAGAGGTAAGGTGGTTTACGTCGTAATCGCGAGTACGAACGACCGCGAAGTGCTCGAGAAGGCGGTGGAACTCGAATTCATCCATGGCCGGAGCCGCTACCTTCAGATTATAGCTTCAAAAGGGTTGAGTAATCCCTAACACTTAACAACGGTGACAAATTGGGGTCTTGAGATTGAATCTTGTCAAGATCCTTTTAGTTGCGTATTTCATCCCTCCCTATTTCATTTCATACTTTAATTACAACACTACTATAAAAATCTAAATTTTTACGTCATTAAATTTTCGATTTTTTTTTTTCAAAAAATTAAATTCGATTATTTTTTAAAATCAACATATATAATTATTTTTTAAATTATTTTAGAACAAAGTTATACATGTTACCAAGCACCTTGTGTTCAGATGACATGTAATAACTCTTCCATATGGGAGGTCATGAGATCTAGGTTGAGAAAGTATTAGGGGGTGTAAAGAGCCGAGCGGCTCGGTCAAAGCTCGGCTCGAGCTCGGTCAAAATCGAGCTCGAGCCGAGCTCGAGTTCAAATATTCTAGGCTCGTGGCTCGTCGAGCCGCTCGCGAGCCATAATTAAATAAATAGATAAATATTATATATATATATATATATATATATATATATATATATATATATATATATATATATATATATATATATATATTACTTAAAACTCGCAAAGTAAGAAAATTCTAAATCTTGAAGTTTGAACTTTTAAATTTTTTATTATTTATGTATGGATAAAATAATATTTACTATTAATTAAAATATGAATTCAAATATATCAAACTCGATATTAAAATAGAGCCTGAACTCGAGCTCAAATCGAGATTGAACTCGAGCTCAAGATTGAGCTTGAACTCTTGAGCTCGAATAATCGAGCTACTCGAGTCGAGCTCGAGTGGCTCGAAAAATTGCCGAGCTGAGCTCGAGCGGCTCGAAAAATTGCCGAGCCGAGCTCGAGCATCATTTTTTGAGCTCGAGCCAAGCCAACCCAGGCTCGAGCTCGGCTCGGCTCGTTTACACCCCTAGAAATCATGTATGAACAGATACTACAATGTAATAGAGTCAGTAGCACTAAAAAAAAAGTTATACTTATTGATTTTGGGAAAGAATCTACAGCTTTATTATTATATTTTTTAAGCACGTATAACATCTACTATACTAATAAGAGCCCAAGAGAGTTAGGCCTTTAATGGCAATCGTTATACCATACACCATGTTGCACGTAGGACTATGCGCCTATCTGTTAAACGGTGTCGTTTTGAAATTTCGCCGTTAGTGGCATTTGACGGGACGAACGCCTCTCCGTCCGTCCGTCCAATATATATATATATATATATATATATATATATATATATAATATATATATATATATATATATATATATATATATATATATATATATTATATATATATATATATATATATATCAGGCCTTTCTTCTTCACAAAGTCTCCATCACCACTCTCAAGCATTCAAAACCGAGCACTATTTTTCGCGAAAGACAGCAAAACCCGCAAAGTCTGAATCCTTCACCACATTCCTCTGCAAGAGCAATACACCAGCGTGAGCAAAGGTGAGCATAACTAGGATTGCATAACACTATGATTATGAAATCCAGACATTCATGATATTACTACATTATGTTAATATAGCAATGTCAACTAGGGTTACATATTACTTAGACTTGTGTTTATTCTGATATAAGATTATGTACATTAGTGTTTTCAGTTGCTATACCTCATCATAGATATCCGCTATTCTTATACTCAAAATTATGTGTATCCTGGTTATATATTATGTGTATTACTTCATAACATTATGTACATTATACATTTGCATCCCTGTAAACTTCTCAATCCCAATCTATTGTCTGTCTGGTTTTAATATTAGTGTTACCTATTACTTAGAACTATGTTATGTGTATTATGTTATTACAACAATGTCAACTAGGGTTACATATTACTTAGACTTGTGTTTATTCCGATATAAGATTATGTACATTAGTGTTTTCAGTTGCTATACCTCATCATAGATAACCACTATTCTTATACTCAAAATTATGTGTATCATGGTTATATATTATGTGTATTACTTCATAACATTATGTACATTATACATTTGCAACCCCTGTAAACTTCTCAATCCCAATCCATTGTCTGTCTGGTGTTAATATTAGTGTTACCTATTACTTAGAACTGTGTTTATGTGTATTATGTTATTACAACAGTGTCAACTAGGGTTACATATTACTTAGACTTGTGTTTATTCTGATATAAGATTATGTACATTAATGCTTTCAGTTGCTATACCTCATCATAGATAACCACTATTCTTATACTCAAAATTATGTGTATCTTGGTTATATATTATGTGTATTACTTCATAGAATTATGTACATTATACATTTGCACCCCTGTAAAATTCTCAATCCCAATCTATTGCCTGTCTGGTGTTAATATTAGTGTTACATATTACTTAGACTTGTGTTTACGTGTATTATGTTATTACAGAAATGTCAACCACTACAACCACTAATCCCCGGAGATCTCCAAGAAATAAACATATTGCACCTACATCAACACCTCCAATCACTACTGATCCTACGCTACGAGAAATTGCCAAAGAGGGTAAACGAAGGAAAAATACTGCTACTGCATCAAAAGGTGCTGAAACAGATTATGAACCAGCAAATGTTGAAATCAGAACAGATACCAATGATGACCCCAAGCAGCCTACTGCCAAAAAATAAAAGACAACCCACACCTGTACAACTGCCCAACATAAAAAAAAAAAAAAAGAAAAAAAAAACCAAAGAGGATAAGAAAGGAGGAAAAAGAAAAGAAGAAAAAACCAAAACACAGTGATTACTTGGCTGTAAGGACCTCCCCAAAGTAGCTCTGTGCACTTGTGAGCAGTTTGAGCCTGGAACAACACCTAAGTTGTTCGAGATATAGGATTTGGATCCCTTTTAAGTGCAACATTTTCTTCATATGATGGTGAACTTCTGAGATACCTTCTTGAGCGATTTGATGTTGGTAGATGCTCGATCCATATGGAAGAGGAAGAGCTCCTTCTAGGAAATGATGATGTACATTCAACACTTGGTATCCCCAAAGGCCAACAGACTGTTATAGAGGGTGAAGTAACGAGCAAAGACCCACAGTTCAAACACTTGGTTGCACTTTGGAGAGAACGGTGGGGAATAAAGACAGGCGCACCAACAACGAGCCAGATGCTGAATGGGATCATTGAGAGGCGTGACCATGGCGACATGTTCAAGTGTGATTTTATAATCTACATTGTTTCCACACTGATAAAAGGTTTCAAGAATATGTTTTGCAACTACAAGCTCCTCTATTCACTGCAAGAAGTCAGCAAAATCAAAAACTTCAACTGGTGTGCTTACACAATAAGATCTCTTGTTGACACCACCTCATCATGGAGAAGCAAGCATGAGGCAGCCTTCACTGGGCCTGCCACTTTCCTAATGTTATGAACTTTGTATGTTGTCCTACAACTTTATGTGTATTCTTGATATATATTATGTATATTATAGTTTATAATTATGTACAATTTTTAATGAAGTTATGTGTAGTCTACTATGTCATCCTGAACATTATTAATCTGAACTGATATTAATTTTGAGTGGTTTATCTTTTTTTTTCTTTTTGTTTTGTTTCTCTATTTGAAGCTGTCATACTTAGACAAGGTGCAGGTTAGAGGAGAGATAGTCAGAAAGAAGATTCCTACAATCACTTCATGGACTTCAAGCGATTTGAGAGCAAGGGTCAAGGTTGAAAGAAACATAGGCGGCTTTGGAAGGGGGAAAGTTGTTGAATACATCCCAGTTGCACAGCAGCCACCACCTCAAGAACTGCAACAAGGTCAAGAAGTTGAAAAGGTCACCAAAGCCTTGAAGAAAATGACCACAAGCATTATGGAGTTTGGTGAGGTCATGGCAGGGGTTGGGGCAAACACCTCTGTCATTGATATTATAAAGAATGTATTCAGCAACTTATCCACCAATGCAAACCTCACGCCAAGCCCGAATCCAACCCCACCAGAGAGCCTGCTACGTGATGATGATATATACAACCAGCCAAGTTTCTCGGATGCAGTTGCTGAACTTGAAGCGGCATTCATGGCTACATTGAAAAACATGTCGACTCCTGACATACCTGCACCCACATTTCATCTACTAACGCCAACTGGCCCTGATGCTACTACACCAAACATACCTGAAGAAGTAACAACAAATGCAACTCTACCCGAAACAACACCACCTCCACACGCACCAACATCAGAACCACAAGCAGCATTTGCACCAACATCAGCAGCAACACCATCAGCAGCACCCAACACACCACCACCACAAGCAATGGAAGAAAATACAACACCAATGACCCCAATTGCAACAATCTTGGAGAAGTTGGTTGATGACATAGCTGATGGGTCAACACAATCACTACCAGCCCCAGAACAACAAACTCCAGACCAAATTGAATTTGATAGGTAAAACTCACTTATCACTTAACAGTATCATTATGTGTATTTAATCTAGTAATTATGTACATTTATTTTTGGTTCAGTTTAATATCTCATCAATCATGAACCAATTGTGGTTATGTATATTGCTTTAATATTTTATGTGTATTCTGCTATAATATTGTGTACATTTTTAGCTTTATTAATTATTTAATCATGCTATTATGCCTATTGCTTAAAAGTTAAAACATGTTAATAATTACTTTTCTGTCTCTACAAAGCATCATGGCTGAGTCTGAAGATGAGGTTGAAGATGTCAATGTCCGGAAAAGGCCACAGCAAAAATTCAAGAAGTTCCCTCTGGCCTATCGATCCCCATACTGGACAAGCAACATTTCAAAGCTCAAAAATGTTTCAGCCAGGGAAAAACTGATCTCGGACTATGCGTTCCTGCCACCAAATGAAGAGGAATACCCTTCTTTGTATGTATTTCTTCTATAACTTATAATAATAAATGTTTTCAGTTGCTATACCTCATCATAGATAAACGCTATTCTTATACTCAAAATTATGTGTATCCTGGTTATACATTATGTGTATTACTTCATAACATTATGTACATTATACATTTACATTATGGGGCAACAATAGATTACTTTACATTATGAACTTTAATTCCATACATGTGCATTATTTTAAGATTTCAAAACGTAATATCAACTTGTTTTGTTTATTTCCAGTGAAATGTTGTTTTCTGCCCATGATCTGTTTGCAACAAGAGAGGACTTTGCAACACTGGCAAGTGGACAACTAGCTACAAATATTCTGCAGATTTGGGCACAGAGATTGACCATGATTGATATGAAAAGAGCAATTGATCAGCCAAAGAGGATCTTCTTCTCAGAGGCTGCTTATGTAAGTACATGTCTTGAACTAAACATTTTTTTAAACAATGTACTATATGACACCCAACCTCTTCTTTACAGATGACGCTTGAAAATGTTGAAATAAAAGCTAGGAATATGAATGTAGGTGACTTCTGTACAAATATTGACTACCAGTTGAGGGGGACTGCTATTGATATAACTGATGCAAGTCTTGTAAAAAAAAAAAATCAATATACCTAAGTATATGAATTCTAAGATTATTGAATTTATTTTTGTATTTGAGACAATTTGTTAAATCCCTTTTAATTATTCATTTCAGGTTTTCTTTACACTCTTGAGGCACAATCACTACTACTTAATGTGCTTTAACATCCCCAAATCAAAACTTCATATCATTGACAACAAACTATTGCCTAAAGAAATACCAAGTAAAAACAAATATGAGAACTGCCCAGCCAAATTGGTAAGATATACTAATACTGATATTTAATATCTATAACCTATAGTTTAATATCTACATTACTCAAATTAATTAAACACTACAATTACTATATTCTGCAGAAAACAACTTTCTACAAATACCTCCAAACAAATAAAAACTCCCTTGCTAGGAAAGTCAAGAATACTGAAGTGGAGTGCATTCAAATGCCATGGCAGGATGAAGAGAACACAACAGATTGTGGCGTATATTGCATGCGCCACATGGAAACTTACAAAGGGACTGAAGTAGACAAGTGGGACGCTGGTTTCACGGGGCTCTTGTTTCTTCTTATTTTAACATTACACATGTTATCTCTTGTTTCTTCTTATTTTAACATCTATCTTTTTTTTTTTTTTATTGTAGGTTGCTTTCATTACGTCACTTAGAGCCAAGTATGCAGCAAACATACTCATGTGGAAAAACAATGAATACATGGAAACAGTTAGGCCAAGGGACATTTACAAGAAATTAAAATGAAACTATTAACAAAAATCTGTAAAAAAAAAAAAAAAAAAAAAAAAAAAAAAACAATTCTGCTATTTCAAGCTCATATTTACTTGTATTTTGGTTCAGTTTTGGAAGTTTCAGTTGATTGACTATTAGCAGAAATCTGTATAAAACCCTTTTGGTAATCCAAGCTCATGTTGACTCGTATTTTATATTATTCATATTGCAATATAGTTTTGTGCATAATCAATGCAAAGACTACACAAACTATAAACTATTAAAAAAATTTACATAATCATATAAAGTAATACACATAAACCATATAATGAATACACATAAACGTTTCAAACAGTACACATACTAATAAAAAAGGTCTGATAAATATCTTTGTTTCTGGTAAGTTATGCAATCCAACACCCTACTGAATATAATCCATTCAAAGAATACACATAAGACCAAGCATATCATTTCCCTGTACTGATAACTGCAAATCTAAAAAAAAATGTATACAAATATATAAAAGTAATGAACAGAAATAAAAATGTACATAGTCATATGAAGTAATACACATAAACTATATAATGAATACACATAAAATTTTAAAACAGTGCACATACTAATAAAAAAAAAGTCTGAGAAATATCTTTGTTTCTGCTAATTTATACAATCCAACATCCTACTGAATATAATCCATGCAAAGAATACACATAGGACCAAGCATATCATTTCCCTATACTGATAACTGCAAATCTAAAAAAAATGTACATAAATATATAAAAGTAATGAACACAAATAAAAATGTACATAATCATATGAAGTAATACACATAAACTATATAATTAATACACATAAACTAACTTTTAAAACAGCACACATCATAATAAAGGTCTATTTTATTACTGCTGAGTTATATGATTCAACATCCTTCTGTACATGATACATATAACTACGATGCTTAACACTACCATATGCTTTGATTATCCTCCATAGTTGTCATTGTGCTAACATGACAAAAATTAGAACCTCCAGAAACTTGGATGCACAAGATATCCATCACCAGCAATATTTGAAATATCATCCTCAACTTGAGACTGAACATCACATTTTATTTTGGAAGCAACCATATGTGCAAGATGCTTCCGTCCCCTTGCTTTGTTATATTTCTTTGAAATAACACTGCTCACCCTCCTATTTCGCAACCCTTTCATCCGCCTAGTTGATGGATCCTTTATAACACCACTTGACGATCCAATGTCACATTCTTCAAATAAACTACAACCACATTCAGCTTCAAGTCTTCTCTTTGCATCTGCAATTGCTTCTTCACAAATCTTCCGTCCTTCGATATTTTCTTGACTGTAAATAGCAAGTCTATGAAATTTCCTAATGATTTCTAATAGCCAAATAGAAGATGAAACATTACCACTATCAACTCTAGACATTATATCAAAATTATCATCTTCAACGACTTTTTTAGTCCACCTCTTCAAAATATATTTCTCAGGAACTTCAGAAACACAATGCACATTTAAAATGCGTAAACAATGACAACACAAAATCCCCAATTTAGTGAACAATTTGCAACTACATCCAATGTCCATTTGTCTATTGTTAAAGTTCACTTCATGCCTAATAATATCAACATCAGGCCTCCAAACATGATACTTGTACACACCATCTTTCAACATCACACGCTCTTGATAGCATGATCCACCTTTCAAAAATTGTTCTTCAAACAAATAGTATATCTCAATTGTATAAATTTCCCTAGCATGCAACAGAATCTTAACATTATCCATCACCATTGTAGGTACACCTTGTGAACATCGAACATCTTCCCCATTCTCTCTACTTCTCCACTCTGATATAACCCCAACAAATGAGCTATAAAAATCACACAGTCCAGAAGTCTTAGACAACCTTCTAGAAATAGAGTGGTTTGTGGTCTCACTCCTTTGAGAAGATAAAATCCCACCCGAAAAATAATCTTTATTAAATGCAGGACACCATTTTTCTCTACACCCATAAAGCTTTTCAATCCAATGATTATTGTGACATTTATATGTTGAAACCATCTTGAAATAACATGCCATATATATATATATATATATATATATATATATATATATATATATATATATATATATTAAAGTAAACCTACAAACATATCAGGATATCACATACATAACCTACTAATATACATAATCTTATACATGAATACACATAAACTATCAAAGTAATACACATAAACTTGATCCAAAAAATTAATTCTGTATTCTGTAATATATAATCTAAAAATAATCATTCTATGATAAGCCAATATAAACTAATAATATATATAAAAAAAAATAATGAAGCATAAATCAGACACGTACCTTGTCCAGTAAAATTCAAACTCTGCCTCTATATCCGTATACTTTAGCAAACAATTGAATATATCTAAGAAATCTTTTTGATTTCTTAACCCTTTAATGTGCTTCTTTGAGTTCTCACCAATATGCCATATACATAGCCGATGTCGTGAACTTGGGAAAACTTGAACAGTTGCAGCAGCCATAGCAGCACATTGATCAGTCATTATACTTTGTGGACTTTTGTAATCCATAGATCTCAAAAATGACTTAAACAACCATACAAATGACTCAGTCTTCTCATTCATAAAAAAACCGCATCCAAACATGACATTCATGCAATGGTGATTCATGCCAACAAAATGTCCAAAAATCGTGTCATATTTGTTAGTACGATATGTTGTATCGTGAACTAACAAGTCCCCAAACAATTCATAATCTCTCCTCATTCGTCCATCTCTCCAAAAAAACTACACAACCTTAACTCCAAATCCACCTCAAAATCAAAGTAAAAATCCTTTTCACTTGACTGCCTTCGTTTGAATATTTCAATCAATGTGTAACACCCCCTTAAAAACATGCTATTTAAAAAGCCTTAAACATGCAGATAACTGAACTAAACAACAAACACAGCGGAAGACTAAAAGATAGATAGATAGACATAATCCAGAACACGGGGTGTTATGCCACGTTCACCAAAAGGATGAACGCACCGGCAACATCTGCAATGTTTACATCTAAACCCATTGTCTCAAAGTTCTATATCTAAGCTGGCACACAGGCCACAAAACGAAAGGGAGAAGCTATACTAGCAAGCACTAGACCGCGCACTCGTCTAGACATCACCTGAAAGAACACAATAAAACATGGGACGATGCCCGGTCAGCGAATAATGCTGGTAACCCACCAATACATGTGAAATAACATACATAGGTAAGATATACATTTGTAAAGACATTTTCGAAACGGAATACATATATATAAGTCAAAACCAAGAGTAATCGTCAACACAAGACTTAACACTCTCAACAAGAACACGGGAACACATCCCAAGACCACAAGGACAACAACAACTCAAAAGGATAAAGACAAGACCAACGGCAACACATGCCTTTGTGACTACACACGTCACAAGAGAAGAACTCACAACAACGGCTACACAAACCCACGTGACATCACCCATCACGAGTTGATATGCCTTCCTTATGCCCGGTTCCAACCTTATGGCTACCCCCAACCTTATTTCTAGTTCCAACCTTTACCTCTAGGACTCCTGTACACCAAGTCCAACCTTATTCCCCCGGGAACTGTCGTTCCCCCTCCAACAGTCCCTCCAACAAAATCACCAATTTCATAGTACACGAGGGTACCGATCACACATGACAACACATGCCCTGGATAACACATGTTATCCCAGAAATAAACACGTGAACCTTACACAAAGGCCACAAACTCCATAATCACGTCACGGCCACCACGAGGACCGCTGCAATACCTTGGTGACTAGTGTCCCATACCACTAATCGTGCAATCCAAGTAAAGCCACACACACATCACACCACAACAGGAATCAATCAACGGATCACAACGAAGATATGAAACCATACTCAATCAAGGAGTGGATCATAGTCCAACAACAACAACGATGAATAACACAAGTTATCATAAACCAATCGGAAGGTACAAACAACACACACGCTAGCATTTAAACACCGAACTAGCATGCTCATCAAACGGGTAAACCAAAGGTAGTTTCGAAGAACACACAAGATTCATCACGGTTCAATGAAACATAATGTTGAACGCTTAGCATGATTCACAACACCAAAACCTACATGGATTCCTACCACATAGTTCTAGACATACGAAACATCAAGAAGACACTCAAATAGTTCCACAAAAGAACAACGGGAACTCAAAAGACCAAATACCGAGTCAAAAGAATCACGAGGAACAAATCCCCGCCATCATCAAAACATGTACCCGCGGGTAGGCCCCTACCCGTGGTTCCGCCCGCGTGTACAGGCCTCCATTTCCTTTGTACCCTGCGGGTGGGCGGCGGGTTGGACCCCTACCCGCCGTTCCGCCCGCGGTTACACACCTGTACTAAAACAATCCCTTCGGGGATTTTCATCTCCAAACTCAAATTCAAGTCCAAAACATGCCAAATCTCACCAAATACAACAAAGTGACTTGAATCAAAGGAATAGCCAAGCAATGACATACAAGAACCCTAAACACAAGCTCTAGATATGCATTTTCACAAGACAATGCATAAACACTCACATTTCATAGCAAAACACATGTAGAATCCAAGAAATATTCATATAGGTAAGCAAAATAGGTTTTGTAGAGCATGGGTTACCTCTTGTAGACTAAAGACTTCACTTTACACCTCAACAAGCTCCTCACTAGGCTCACCTTCCAAACCCACTTCAAGAACATACCAACAGATCATAAAGATCCTATCTTTAAGAAAATACACCTTAGATAAAACCAAAAACACAAGATGAACTTAGATCTTACCCTCCTAGATGCCCAAATATATGAAAGGTTGAATCTTGGAAGCAACTCTTGAAGTTTTGGCAAGGCTCCAACTTGGCTTGGAAGAAAAGCTACTCACCTTTTTAGAGAGAAGGTGGAGCTAGATTTTTAGAAAGTGTAAGGAAAGAATGAAGGTGGTCTACTAGGTTAGGTTACAATACTAACACCAAGTGAAAGGTCAAGAATACCCTTACAAACATAAGGAAGTGTAAGGAACAAGGGAACTCCTTACAAAGCTCAAGGTACAACTTTGACTTTGGGGTTGACTAGTCAATTACTAGTCCCCAACTATTAAATTTCAGGAATTTAAGGAATTAAATTACAAATTGAAATAGGATTAATTACTTAATTAATCCCTTAACAGAATTTGGATTTCGGGGTGTCACACAGTGTGTTTGAGTCAGTCTCATCCAATTTGTTCAATGCATCGGTACATAAAGAGTTATATGCATCCCTACTCGTAAAACCAACAAGTGGTGATCCCCCTGATTGTGTTTTAAGGAATCTTACACCATCTGCAACAGACACTCCACTGCTCTTCAAATCAGTATGATAAGAAATATGATTCCTAGACACCATCCTATGTGACCTTAGAAGGTAACCCTTGCTTGGTGGAACCAATTCGTGATTATGCAACTTCTCATGCTTCGAAGCAATCCACATCCCATTCTCATGTAAATCGAATTGGACAAATGCACCGCAACCTGTACGACCATCAATTTTAGAATAACACCCTTTTCTTGTAATCCTTTTAAATCCATCCTTCGAACAATGAAACATCTTCGTCTTCATTGTTTTTGTAGCAGAAGTATATCTTTGCTTACCCCTCCTCACACTAAAACCTACTCTAAAAGCATAGTCGTTATACATGTCATATGCTTCATCAACCGAACACACTGACATCCCTACCAAATCCGGATCAGCTGCAAACCACATACAGTTTAAGTACCCCTACTATTAATGTACATAATACGTAACTATAATGCACATAAACACATAGCACAATATACATAATCATAAATATATAAAATATCTTTTCAGTCCATCTTACTATGACATTGAATCCTAAAATCTACACAATTGCATAAAAAAAACGCACAAATCAAACCATATAATGCACATAAAACATCCCTAAATTAACACCTTCTAGTTAGACCATACTCACATCCAATACAAACACAATCAAAAACACCAATCCTATACCAATTCTCATATAATTCAACG
Source organism: Ipomoea nil (assembly GCF_001879475.1). Lineage (NCBI taxonomy): Eukaryota > Viridiplantae > Streptophyta > Magnoliopsida > Solanales > Convolvulaceae > Ipomoea > Ipomoea nil. The sequence goes on from NW_017619570.1 coordinate 1,418,116, forward strand.
AATCGGTTTCCCATGCGAATTCAATAATATTCATCACACAGCGAAAAAATACAAAATAATCTGAAAAATCAAATATAAAAACCTAGATTAACTTTCTCTGTATCTGCCACTCGAACCGGATCAGTTAATTGCTCTGTCTCCGCCACATGCTGTTGCGCAATCGATTCATCCATGTCTTAAATCCAATAATTGCGAAATATAGAGCAAATCGCAAAGATCAGCTCGATTAATATGGTCGTCCCTACAGTGTTGGTTTCTAATCCAACAAATCCAACAAACATGTTCGAAACCATCACTTTAGAAACCCTCGCTTACTTCCCTTTTCTTAAAACTTAACGGCGGCAACGGAACAATTAAAAAAAAAAAGCCGTTACTTACCAATGTCATACGGCGTCGTATTGAAGTTGGGCGCACATAGAGTCATACGCCGGGGTGTATGGTATAAATTGCCCTATAATGGGTAGAAAAAATGGCGGTCAAATTTTTTAATCAAATGAATGGCTCAAATTGATCAGATTTTTATTTTTCCTTAAAGATTTCCTAATTATCCTTAATGAATATGATTATCCATTAACTTTTCCGTTAAATATTATCTTTTCCGTTAATTTCTGTTAGTTCACCGTTAACTTAATCATTGATTTCAATATGAAAGATCTTAGGTTCGAACCCAAACCCATAATTAGTACTCTATTTTACTCATATTAAATTAAATAATAATCTAGTAAGTACAACAAAAAATAATACATATGCATTTCTTTAATTTAGAATTATGTGTCTACAATGTCTTTATTCAAAAAAAAAAAATTATTCATTATCAATAAATTAAATAAGAGAAATCATTTCATTAGTTATATTGTATTTATTTTTCTCCAATATAAAAATTCTTTACATTCAAATTCATCAATTCATTATATTCGCTACATTGTCCCTACAATGTCTTTAATAAAAAAATTATTCATTATCAATAAATTAATTAAGAGAAATAATTTTATTAGTTATATTGTCTTTATATTTCTCCAATGTAAAAATTCTTTACATTCAAATTCATCAATTGATTATATTCACTACATTGTCTATTATCTTTTTGTGCACTATTTTTTAATTAAATATCAAAGTTATAATACAAAATAATGCTATATATTTATTTACCAAGTATTTTATTAATACCATGAAAAAAAAATATAATTAATAAACCCAATCATATTAACTACTTGAGAGATTTGTTGACAAAGAGAGTATTCAAATCACACAACAAATTGAAGTAAGAACTATCTCGCAATGTCCTTGTTTGATAATTAACAGTTAGCGGTTAGCGTTAGCGCATTATATTAGCGAATTTGACCACCGAATTATATCAACGGTTAGTAAAAAGATATTTGAAAAAATTAGCTGTTTAGATTAACATGTAAAATGACCTAAGTGTATATATATATTTAATAATAATAATAATAATAATAATAATAATAATTTTTTTAAAACAATTTATATAATTAAGCCAATCATATTAACTACTTGGGGAATTTATTGACAAAAAGAGTATTCAAATCATACAACAAATTGAAGTGAGAAACTATATTGCAATGTCCTTGTTCGGCAATTAGCAGTTAACTCTTCAATATTAGTATATATTTAATATTTTATGCCCTAATTTTTATTTGCTCTCCGTTATGTCCCGTATTTGGTTTCAACCATACCTATACAATTATGTTATTGACAATTATAATCAATCTTGACTATATAATCTTGCATTTGTAAACTTAGAATTGCCTATTTAAATACGCAAATTTAACATTCAATTATCTATGCATGAACAATTCCAATATAATCTTGCTTTGATATACTTTGAAGTACTATTTTTTTTTTTTTTAAAAACATTGGGCATTGTCACAATCGCGCAATGCGCGTAAAGACTAGTTTAAAATATAAAGTATTAAATATATATATATATATATATATATATATATATATATATATATATATATATATATATATATATATATAATTTTAATATGACTCATTTTTATTATGTTATGGGACCCTATTATCACATCATCAAATTTGTAATAAATAAATAAAAATACAATAATAATAATAATTGAAAAATTTTAAAAACTGTCAAATAGCAGCAAAATCATTTTGTGTCCTTTGCAAGCTTTCAAGAAAAAAAAAAGTTTGCAAGACAGGTAAGCAAAGAAAAAAATAAAAATAAGTCTGATGGATTTAATTCCCCGGGGTAAACCCGAATCAATAAACCCGATAAATAATAAATAGGGAAAGGCAATGAATGTATATGCCACGGGGACAACTGTTTGAATTAATAATCTTTTGTATGGGAATTAGAAGGAGTGTAGTAGTGAGATAAAGTGTAGATGTCATAACAAGACAAAGAGATGTCTTTTATAATAAATAATCCTCCCAACCGACCCCAAGAGAATAGGGCGGGCGGTTGGATCTTAGTTGACCGAGTCACGCGGGGACGCCCCGCGTAACCGCCAAATCTCAGCTGGCCGAGGACGACGCCGAAGTTGACTTCGACCTTGGCTGGCGCTGAGGTCATCCCCAACTGGGGTCCACGTAGTAGACCTCAGCCGAGGTCTACGCCGGGGACCCAGTTGGGGTCTCCCAGGCCCTTCGCATCACGCAGCGACCCCCGGGTCGGTTTGCCCCGAGTCCCTTCTCCTAATATATCCATCATGAGTCCCCCACTTTCTGAGTTGCGAGTCTTCGTCAACTTAAGAGAGTAGCTCGAGTCGAAGGTCGACCCCGGCCGAGGCCAACGCCGAGGTTGACTCCGACATTGGCCGGCGTTGAGGTCGTCCCCAACTGCGGTCCACGTATTAGACCTCAGTCGAGGTCTACGCCGGGGACCCAGTTGGGGTCTCCCAGGCCCTTCGCATCACGCCGCGACCCCGGGGTCGGTTTGCCCCGATTCCCTTCTCCTAATATATCCATCATGAGTCCCCCACTCTCTGAGTTGCGAGTCTTCGTCAATGAAAGAGAGTAACCTGAGTCGAAGGTCGACCCCAAGCCCACGGGAAAACGTCCGCCCCGCCTCCTTCCTCTTTGGCCGACTTTGGTGTGATTCCATCGCGATCGGGATTTCTTCTCTTCTGCAAGAACACTAACAAGTCTTGGACTACTTGGCGTCGTGTATGAGACTTTGATTTATGCGTTCAGTTTTGGGCGAGCGACCGCCTAACCTCAGCTGGCCAAGGCCGACCCCAACCGGGGTCGACCCTGGCCGAGGTTGACTCCGACCTTGGCTGGCGCTGAGGTCGTCCCCAACTGGGGTCCACGTAGTAGACCTCAGCCGAGGTCTATGCCGGGGACCCAGTTGGGGTCTCCAAGGCCCTTCGCATCACACCGCGACCCCGGGTCGGTTTGCCCCGAGTCCCTTCTCCTAATACATCTATCATGAGTCTCCTTGATGCGTCCTCCTCTCGGGCGAGCTCATAAGGTAGCCGTCCTCCTCTTGGGTGAGCTCATGAGATAGCCACCTTGATGCGTCCTCCTCTTGGGCGAGCTCATGAGGTGGCCCCCATGATGCATCATCTTCTTGGGCGAGCTCATGAGGTAGTCGTTCTCCTTTTGGGCGAGCTCATGATGTAGCCATCCTCCTCTTTGGCGATCTCATGAGGTATCCCCCTTGATGAGTCATCCTCTTGGGCGAGCTCATGAGTTAGCCCTCTTGATGCGTCCTCCTCTTGGGCGAGCTCATGAGGTGGCCCCCATGATGCGTCATCTTCTTGGGCGAGCTCATGAGGTAGCCGTCCTCCTCTTGGGCGAGCTCATGAGGTAGCCATCTTCCTCTTTGGCGAGCTCATGAGGTAGCCCCCTTGATGCGTCCTCCTCTTGGGCGAGCTCATGAGGTAGCCGTCCTCCTCTTGGGCGAGCTCATGAGGTAGCCCCCTTGATGCGTCCTCCTCTCGGGCGAGCTCATGTGGTAGCCTCCTTATTAGAGAGAATCGGGCTCTAGGCCACACTTAGCTGAGGCTGCCCCAGCCGAGGTCACCTCTAGGCGGGACAATCTCAGCTTAGGTCGCCTTGGGAGGGCTAAGCTTGAGTCCCCTACACCCCCCCCCCCCCCCTTGCCGTGTTTGACTTCAGTTGATGAATATCCTCATTGCCTCGGCCTAGACCCGGAGTTTGGGCTCTACTTAGAGGTTAGACCTCTTGCCATTGACTAGCTTTAGGTTTTTTTTTTTTTTTTTTTTTTTTTTTTTTTTTTTTTTTTTTTTTTGTGGTAGGGGAGGCACGGGTTTTACGGGAGCCGCGAGAGTTGGACCTCGACCTTGCCATAATTACTGGAACATGGAGCACGCTCGAGCTTGTACGTCAACTCTCAACATGAGCACCAATGATGGATTTAATTCCCCGGGGTGGACCCGAATCACTAAACCCGATAAATAATAAATAGGGAAAGGCAATGAATGTATATGTCGCGGGGACAACTGTTGAATTAATAATCTTTTGTATGGGAATTACAAGGAGTGTAGTAGTAAGATAAAGTGTAGATGTCCTAACAAGACAAAGAGATGTCTTTTTATAATAAATAATCCTCCCAACCGACCCCAAGAGAATAGGGCGGGCGATTGGATCTTAGTTGACCGAGTCACGCTGGGACACCCCGCGTGACCGCCAAACCTCAGCTGGCCGAGGCCAACGCCGAGGTTGACTCCGACCTTGGCTGGCGCTGAGGTCGTCCCCAACTGGGGTCCACGTAGTAGACCTCAGCCGAGGTCTACGCCGGGGACCCAGTTGGGGTCTCCCAGGCCCTTCGCATCACGCAGCAACCTCCGGGTCGGTTTGCCCCGAGTCCCTTCTCCTAATATATCCATCAAAGTCATTTTACATAAAAACATGTTATGTCATCTTGAAAGCACCAAAATTGCAGGGATGAGTTAGCCTTAGATCCAATCTGTCTATAAATTGGGAGACCTGCCAGTTGTTATACAATAAACCAGAGTCGTCAAATAAAATTGTAGTAAAATTAAAATGATATTTTATAGTTTTTATAATATGTTGAAAAAAATAGTATAAAATAATATTTTAAGTAACTATTTGTGATACAAATATATGTGGAGTCCACTTTCGATTTGGGTAGAGTCAAAGCGCATTCGAATTTTTCGTTGTGATACGAAGAGATCGATATATTATACGCTCGAAATGGATAATAGATAAATGAAAAATTAATTATCAAAATAGATTCATTTGAGTTAAAAAAATTAAGGTGGAAAAGCTTCTAAGTAGCCTTTGTCGAATTGGAAAAATAAGTGGACTTGCACCACTATCCCGTGCGCAGGGAGATTGCACGACAGTTATGCCAACTTTTCATATCTTAAAATATTTTAAAAATTTTAATTAAAATTTTGAATAAATAATTTTAAAATTTAGAATTTTAAAAATGTAATTAATATATTTTTTAAATAAGATATGACGTCAGTTTTGTATAAAAATCGATATTGTATCGTTGTTTATTATTTTATTTAGGATCCGTTTGGAAAGAAGGAAAATGACTTTCGGAAAATAAGTCATTTTTTCCTAAAACATTTTTCTTTTCGGTGTTTGGCTGCACAGCAGAAAATTGTCTTTGCGTGTTTGATTCATTTTCATTTTCCAGAAAATGAGTATAATATGACAACAAAATTCACAAACAAAATAATATGACAACAAATATATCACAAACAAAATATATCACAGGTGTTCTAGTCTAGAATTGTTTAATCTTCACATCGTTCACATACAATAGCTTTGAGTATATGACTTCATGTATAAACCCCAAACAATAAATTTATTTAAAAAATTAAAAATATATATAACATTGGACTGGTTTCCGGCTCCATAAACCAATATGGTTTCCGACTTGGAAAACCATATTTGTGGGTTTCCAAGTCGGAAACCAATACGTTTCCGGCAGTGGGTTTTCGTACCCACAGCCGGAAACCATATCCGGTGGTCAAGATCTGCTAGATCCGTCATCGAAGTAATAAAATTCAAAATCGAAGAAGCGAATAAGCGAAGAAAAATCTCTCTGGTGTGCGAAGAAGAAGCAGAAAATGATTTCCCCAAAAAAATAGAGAAGTAATTTTTCGTAAAAATCCATCTATTTTCTTTGACTAGACTCTATTTTCCATTGACTTTAGTATTCTCATCTTTGCCAAATACTAAAAATCTGAAAAATGATTTCTAGAAATCATTTTTCGGATTTCTAAACACACGATGTTTGGTTGGATGGAAAAGTGTTTCCATGGAAAATATTTTCCTAAAGTAGAGGAAAATATTATTTTTTGGTGTTTGGTTCATGGAATTCATTTTCCATTAGAAAATGAATTCAAATTTGAGGAAAATAAAAGATTTTGTTTTTCAAGGAAGATGGGAAGAAAAAATGATATGGTTTGACTATTTTACCCTCTTTTTTTTTTTTTGAAATAAAAGAGCTAATTCATTAATCATACAATGAAAAGTTTACAATAAGATTGATGGAATGATAAAACATTCTTACAATCAGACATTGAAACAAATTTCCAATGCTACACGAAACTTGAATCTCTGACTATTTTTTCAAGATTGAAGCTGAATTCGTTTGGAGAACCTGAAGCTTCTTTGATATTGTTAATGATCTTGCTACCCAAGTCTGACTCTATTGCGGCTCTTCTGTCCATAGACAATATCTCCATTAATCTGAACTGCATATCAAGGTTCAGATCTTCTTTGGTGCTTGGGATGAAGCATACATATTCCATTATCAGATAACTTGTTTCACCTTATTAAAAAAGAACTCGCCAAATAAACGAGAGGAAAACTCGCTAAAGACACGAGAGGAAATAACTCGCAAACGAAACGAGAGGAAATAATTTTAACAAAACAACAGATGAAAATCAAATCTAAAACAGCCAAAACAAATCCTAAACACCAAACCACTAACCAATATATATATATATATATATATATATATATATATATATATATATATATATATATATATATATATATATATATATATATATATATATATATATATATATATATATATATATATTCTTTATTGAACCGCTGAAAAAAAGGTAAAGAAGCTTGGATCTGGAGTTGGAGATGACGAGGGACGGTGGTGAAGGAGGAAAAACGTCGGTGAGGGGCTGGAGGAGATGGTGGCGGTGGAAGAGAGGCAGGAAGAGGTGCCGGCAACAGAGGAGAGGCCGAAGGACAGGCGATTGAGAGACAGTCGGAGTAGGGGAAGAAACGAGAGGAGGCCGGCTCCGCCTCCGCAAAATAAGCGGAGGAGGCAGCCAACCAATGGAGGATGAGGCAAAACCCTTGCAGAGAGAATATTAGGTTAAGGAACGGAGTGACCCTTGTTTTCTTTTTTAATTATATTACTCTTATTAATTTGCAGGGACATATAGGTCTTTATACTCATTATTCCTTATAATTCCAAATCTAACCAAACAATAGAATTAATATTCTCAGTGCAAAAAATGTCCACCAACTAAATAATGAAATTTATCTTCCTAGTAATTGCTTTTCCACGGAATTTCAATTCCACTTCCTTTATAATATTTTCCCCCGCGAACCAAACGAGCCTTAGAGTATTCTAGAGCTACGAAAATTTAATTATTATTTATTGTAATCTAGAGCCATGTGATATATATATATATATATATATATATATATATATATATATATATATTCGTATAATTATTTATATATTTATTTATTATGGATACGACGTCGATTTTTTAAAAAGCCGATGTCGTATCTTAAAATATTTTTAAAAATTTTGATTAAAAATTTAAATAAACCATTTAAAATTTTAATTACTTTATTTTTTAAATAAGATATAATGCTGGTTTGGTATAAAACCAACGTTGTACCCTTATTTATTATTTTATTTATTAGAGTATTCTAGAGCCACGTAAATTTATTCTTTTTATTTACTTTGATCTAGAGCCACATGAAGTTATATTTTTATTTGTAGTATTATAGAACCACTTGATATACAATCGTTATACCCTGCACCACGGTATAATTATTTATAAAAGTTGTACTTTACAATATTGTGGATAAATATACTCCTACCGTTATAACTTCTGTTATCTTTTTCACTATTGTTACCATGCACATACATCTACCATATATTTCCTTATCTTCTTCAATAATAATAATATATACACATTATATAATGGATATATATATATATATATATATATATATATATATATATATATATATATATATATATTAGTTATTTCCTAAAATATAAATATCAAATTTATAAAAATATTTTACATTATTATTATTATTATTTACAATAATTTAAATATCTAAAATCTAAATAAATTTAAAATTTTAATATAAAATACTAATATTGGGCACCTATTTTATGCGCATCGCGCATAAAAAATATTAATGTGTGTGTGTATGTATATATATATATATATATATATATATATATATATATATGTTTAAGTTCCAATGCGCATGAATGCTTCCCATGCGGTTGTATGGGTGATTAATGTTTGTGAGTTTTGTACTTAATGTGCGTGAGTTTGTGTTTAAGGTGAGTGAGGTTTGTGCTTAATGTGCGTGAGTGTGTAGTGCTTAATGTGTGTGAGTTTTGTACTTAAGGTTCGTGAGTCTTGTGTATAAGGTGCGTGAGTTGTGTGCTTAATGTGCATGAGTGTGTACTTAATGTGAGTTGTTGTTGAAACTTTAAAGTGCATGAGTTTTGTGCTTAATGTGCATGAGTTTTGTGCTTAAGATTCATGAGTCTTGTGCTTAAGATGCGTGAGTTTTGTACTTAATGTGCGTGAGTGTGTACTTAATGTGAGTTGTTGTTAAAACTTAAAGTGCATGTGTTTTTGTGCTTAATGTGCGTGAGTTTTGTGTTTAAGGTGCGTGAGGGTTGTGCTTAAGATGTGTGAATTTTGTGCTTAAGGTGTGCGTGAGATTGTGTTTTGAATGTATTTTGTTTGTGTGTTTAATGTGCGTCTATTGTGTACTTAAAGTGTACCAGTGTAATGATTAATGTGAGTCCACCCGCACAACCGCACGGGAAGCACCACCCGCACCTGATCCCTTCCCTATATATATATATATATATATATATATATATATATATATATATATATATATATATATATATATATATATATATATATATATATATATATATATATATATTTATACATAGACGGAGCCAGAGGGGGGGCCAGGGGGGTCAGCTGCCCCCCCTCACCCCACCCCACCCCTCCCCTACCCTATATTGTATATAATATGTATATATAGTACATTATTCATATAACTATTATAAAACAGATTATGCAAACAAAAGTTGTGATAGACAAGGTGGTAGCTAACGTGTATGAGTTTCAGAATGGCTTGGGTTTGACTCTTTGCATTGACAATGTCATAGTTTTCTTCACTTTTTTGATTAACACAATTAAATTTTGGCATGATATATATAACTTCCATTATAACTTTCTTTATATTAATAATGGAATGTCTAATTTATAATGTGTTTTATATTCGAATTGTTTTATCAAATTAATTATGTTTCATATTTTGTTATAAATATTTTTATAAAGTTTTAATATGTTTTATTTTTCGCTATATCCAACAATATTTATTGTTATACTTTTTAAGTATTTCATTTTTTTTAAACTTTCTCTTTTATTTTATTTTTTTTCCCTCACTAAAAAAATTTTCTGAATCCGCCATTGAATCCATCCTTACTTCTTTGCCCCCCCTCAACATATTTTCTGGCTCCGTCCCTGTATATATATATATATATATATATATATATATATATATATATATATATATATATATATATATATATATATATATATTTGTATAAAACCGACGGTGTATCCTTGTTTATTATTATACTAGTATTTGCAGCCATGCGATGCACTGAATGTATTCGTTATAATATATGAATTATAATTTGCTTCATATTCGATAGTGTAGATTTTAACGTTGAACTAAGATTTGTATGAATGTTTCGGAATTGAATTAATTGGTCTCACTATCTTTATGTGTAGTAATTTAGCTATAGAAATTTTTGTAACGGAATATATACGTAATATGTAGATATGTAACAATTTTGTTATATTGGTGCAAGAAGAATACATAATATAACGGGTTTGAATTACAGATTGTTGAAAACCTCTTTGTAGACGACGTTAGTAGTAGTAACAGAAGTTTGTCCATCCTCATCTAGAGCTAAAACTTTAAGGCCATCAGGATGAGTGACTCCGGAAAAAGCCACGTACAATTGACCGTGATTAAAGATTGGTTTTTTCAACAATAAGCCAATGTGAGTTAGTGTTTGACCCTGACTTTTGTTGATAGTCATTGCGTATGCTAGCATCAACGGGAATTGTTTACGCTGGACTTGAACGGCAATCTCGTATCAGAAGGGGTGAGAGACATTCGTGGTATAAGAACTTTGGTTCCTTGCTGCGTTCCATTAACTATTCTTGCTTCGACAATATGATCCGCCAATCTTGTAACGATGAGGCGCGTACCGTTGCAAAGACCAAGAGAGTGGTCTATGTTTCGCAGTAACATACCAGGTGCACCAACCTTTATTGTCAATGAATGATTAGGAAGTCCAGACAATCTCAAGCTATTTAAAATTCTAGAGTGTGTACTTATGAGAGATTATCACCATCTGATTCTGCCTTACACAAAGAGTCACAACTTAAATATGACCGACCTTCTACAGTGTTCATGTCACACATATATTGATTAATTTGATCAGCAACATCTAAAGTTGGTGAGAGGATCGCTCGTCCTTCTTGGTGCGACTCTTCTAGCATTCCATACTTGCAATTGAAGATGCTTTCAACTATAGTTGCAATTGGATCAGGTCCACACTTCAACATAAACCTTGGTGGAATATCGATCTCAAATAAACCATTGTTTACAAACCTTGTAATCCCATCACCGATGTCTGCAATCCATCTTGAGAACCAATCAACCGTCTGTCTATCTTCGTTTGAAGCTAAGCTCTGTAGTCTCAGGTTCTTCGCGAGCCTCAATACCTTGCAATTCATCCAGAGGTATGAACAATTAATAGTGGCTCCCACAACCATTGGTCTCGTTGCTTTTGGAATAACTGGAAGAATCTATCTAAAATCACCGCTCAGTACTATTGTCTTTCCACCAAATGTTTTCTGATCACTACTAGCTATGGTGAATCTATATATATCCCTCATGGTTTTGTCTAAAGCCTCAAAACAGTATTTGTGTGTCATCGGTGCTTCATCCCATATTATCAATTTGCTCATGATTATAAGTTCGCAAAGGTCACTGCCTTGCGAGATATTGCAGGTGGAATCTTCATCAATTGAGAGTGGTATAGAAAATCGAGAATGCGACGTCCTGCCACCCGGCAATAGCAAAGATGTTATTCCATTTGAAGCAACATTTAGAATAATATCTTCGCGGCTCCTTATCTTTCAAGATAATGTTCTCCACACGAACGTCTTGCCTGTTCCTTCGTAACCATACATAAAAAAAATCCCCCTCCATTAGAATCAATATCGTTAATCACAGAGTCGTAAACAGCCTTCTGTTCGTCCGTCAATTGAGTTACCAATGTTTCATGCTCTGCCTTCAATGATTCCTTGTCGTACGCCAACTCTTCGGATATCAACATGTTTTCCATCAATCCAATGTTATTTTCTTCTGGAATCAGCATTTCTGGATAGTCGCTCAGGCTCTTCCCCCAGAAAGACAATAACTTCTCCAACTCGACCATAACAAATTGTTGTTTATTGTATTCCGATAACAACAAATCTTCACAGTTTAAAAACGAAACGAAAAAAGAATCAAAGAATGGGTTTCTGTATAAATCATGAAAGCAAATAATAATGTTCAATAAATAGATTGCATGTTGATGTACCTGGATTGTGCATGAGACGTCGACGATGAAACTGTGCATCCTCCGCAAGAAATTGCCAAACGGAATTCCACACCACCTCGGGTCTAGTGATTCAAATTGAAGAGAGCAACGTAGCAAACAACCTTCGCAATGCAGACGCGGATGCCAAGTAACTGGATTCAGTAATACTATCGATGTACTCCTTGTCATCATCTAATAATCCATATTCATAACACGCATCCCTAAATGATTTGTGAATGACCCCCCCCCCCCCCCCCCACAGTGTGAATATCCTAGTGGCTTGAAGGTCCACGTATGATATTTAAAAGGCATCTTAGATAGTATAATTCTCCACACCCTGTAGAAACATAGAGCAATCGTCCAATGGAGAATCCTTTCTTCCTTGGATGCCATTCACGCAAGTCTTGTCTCCAAACAAACTTACTGGGAAACTCTGCATAAGTGGGCGACCGAGCATCTTCGTATTTTTTGTTTGCCTCAAACCAAGCTGTGAACTGGCTCTACTTAACCGTTTTGTTCTCGACAATCTCGTCGAGGCTTTGATCTTCCCCATAGACAACGTTCTGTTGGTGCTTTAAGTCGAAATTTAACCTCTCCACAGGTGGCTTCACATGCTGATATATAGCGACAATCGTAGTACATGTTAATCTATCGACCACATCACCACTGACTGCATTCGTAGAATTACTCATGAACTCTGCCGTGACTCAATCATTTCCTTTATTGACATATTTGAATAAATATTTGATCGATCTTGACTGGTTTCACCATTCAACGTACGTTAATATGTGCGCGATATTTTAGAAGCAGATGTTTATTATGCGGGACAACGTAACGTTTATCAAGTTGGATTTCCTACTGATTGTGCATTCATTGTCACGCCTTCTGTAGATTGGGTAACCATCTTTATCCAGAATCGTCTGACTAACATATTTTTTGGGGAAATACTTTGAACATTTAGCATTTACCATGTTGGCGAATTCTTCCGGAGTTGTCTGCACGGTCCGTGTAACATAAAATCGCTAACTACGTCATTGTACTCATTGTCAGCATTTGGGTCTGGAATCTCAGCAGAAATCAAGGCATCAATTTCCGGTGCAGAATGTGCACGATTCATTCTTTTGGTAAATAGCAATATGTGCGCGTGAGGGAGTCCTCTTTTTTGAAATTCAATTGTGTAGATAACTGTGCAGAAAATTAAAATAAAAAAATTAATTTTATACATGGAATTTAGATTTAATTAGGGCACATTAAATTATGTATGATAATTAAATACCTCCACATATGTCGCCAAACAGCTGTTCTGTCTTGATCTCTTCAATCACAGCATCAAGTTTCATCTTAAACACGTGACAAACAACATCGGGTCTATCCTCTGCTTTAAGCCCATGTTGTGCAACATACCGCTCAATCTCAGGCCACATCGGGTTGCATGTGAATGTTATGAACAGATGAGGATAACTGATGTGCTTGTATATTGCCATTGCATCTTGATAGTTTTGAATCATATACCTAGCTCCGCATGTGAATGATGGTGGTAGTATAATTCTTTTACCCTAAGTTGTGGGATCTAATTCGCCCCTTGTTAATGTATCGCTCAACCCCTGATAAACTTCACAACGCAACGCCTTCTGATGAGTTCTAATGTAAATCAAACATGCATGTTCGATCATTGTATATGCATCAACCAAGTATTGTTGAAATAACCTCCTAGAATATAACAATATATGATTCTTATTTACCTTCTCATGTATATAGAATGAGAAATACTCTTTAGGGCTAATTCTTGTCTTACCACCATGATGTCCTTGGCGCCATGCATAAGAAAATGTAATATCTTCACGATAACCATCTTCGCCATATGGGAACAACAAAGGGTACTGTAGGGGCAAATATGCGGGGTTCAAATGGTTTATTCTCTTCAACTGTCCAGTCTGGCTCCCGATCAATATGTCTAGATCACCCATCGATGGGTCAAGGTCCTCGACAATAAGTGCAGCCACCTCATTAGCGGTAGGTAAATTGTATGTCCTTCCATCTTTATTCCGGCTGCCAATTAAATTCATTTTAACCTCAACAACTGAATTAAACTGAATTTCAGTTCTTGCCATTCTGAAACATTTTACCAAAACATTATTTCCGTCCAGCATGTTCTTTAATTCCTCAACAATATTTTCTTGGATATCCCTTGAGTTAACATCTCTTCTGCTTAGGAAACAAACATATATAAATAAACAATAGATGTCATTGTTGGTGTAAGCGAAACGAAAGGTATAACGTATTTGGATACTTACGTAACAGAATTGATGCGATTATTAATCTCATTATCTGTGTCGTAAATATATAACTCTGCAAACTTTGGCATGGAACCTTCTCCTGAAACCAAGCTTACAATCCAATGATAATTTTGACCACTTATCCTACAAATCGGAGGACCGTTACCGGTGTTGATTGACCTATTGGCTCTACCTCCAGAGACGTGAAGCAGAACATGTTGTTATATCTTTGAATATTGTTGAGGGAGTGTATACTCTGTTCATTATCGTCAACGTATAGGCTCTGAAGAACAAGAGGAGGATCCTTCATGCAAGGTAATTGTATCTTGCCCTCGTAGCAACACTTTGTGTATTTCAGCAACACTCGCGTAACATTTTGATTTGAGCACTCATGTCGCCAGAATAAGGCACCACAATAATTACAGGAATGAGCAGCATCTCCAAGGTCATCCAAATAGGAATCTAATTACATAAATAGTTAATAATTAACGAAGATGAACATAAAAGATTTGTGAATTCATAAAAATGAAAATTACTAAGATTTGTGAGTTTATAAAAAATTACCATATATGTTGTTTTCACATACGAAATGTTCGAAATCCGTATTTAAATTCCTTGCATTTGTTCTTGACGATATTGTACTAGAAGTTCTCCGAACTGATCGCAAAACACAATTAGATTGAGGATGTGCTGGTCTTTGCACTGGATAATGTTAAAAAGTTGTGGCAACAGAATAGCACTAACAAAGATGGACAAATCATGAACAGTGTAATAAAAATTCCCGTTTCATACATCAACTAGTGGTTGGCGTGATAAAGACGTTGAAGTTGACATATTTGACATATTAAAAGAACGTAGAGTGGACGGTGGAGACATGTTGCGCATATGAACTGCAAATTTTTTATCAAAACATATTTAACATGAGATTAATAGTATATGTATATTATGTTTTAATCCAAACATATATAACCTAAAACTGAACATATACGATAGACAAAGAAATAGACAGATATTTAATACAGGAAAATGTTACCATCTGTTGAGACAGTGAAGGGTGTGGCCGATTGAATATCATTGTTCAATGCGTATAAATTTGGGTTGGTAGCAACTGCAAATAGAGTTAACGAGTAAAAATCAAACAATGATTAATTAAATAAAATGATATTAAAAAACTGTTTAGCATTGGAGGATAAAATGATATTTTGAATATAACATATACCATTTGTGATCGAACTCAAAGGTGTTCCTCTGGTGGCCACATGATTATCTTCGACCAAACTCTGATGAACATTAACTATTGCAAAAAAAAAAAAAATACAGAGAAATATAAGTGTTTAAATCATTCTCATAAAATAGATTCAACTAAGACAGAAGTATGAATGTGTCTCTGAATTGTAATAATTTTGAAAATAATAATAACAAATAAATGCATGATAATTAATATGAACATGTTAATTGTAAGTAATCAATAATTTGTAAGGATAAAAAAAACAGAATATGTATTTATTAAAATGTAAAAGTTATTACGAATAATGTAAAAGTTAAAATTTAATACCATTGCTCGACATATTAATAGGGGTTCTTTGAGAGGAAATCATAAATGTAATATGAATTTCATAATAATATTTTCATAAGTAATTAGTCTATATTACACGGAATAAAAATTAATTTTTGGTTGTAAACATATTAGGTATGATTATTTAATTGCATGCTAATCATATACATGTATTAAAATCAATTTTAATTACATATTCAAATATAATTACCGTGTACATATGGTATATTCTTTCCATAAGATATTAAAATATAATTTTAATTATATATTAAAATATAATTTTTATTAGATATTAGAATATGGTAATTTCTTTCCATATTCTTTCCATACTGTCATATACTATTCCTCCGTAATATGATTCCCATAATAATATTTTCATAAGTAATTAGTTTATATTCATAAGTAATTAGTCTATATTACACAGAATAAAAATTAATTTTTGGTTGTATACATATTATTACGCTAATAAATAATACAATATACGGAATACATGCTAATTCAAAAAAGGTAAACATTATAACCTAATTCATTAATTTGTTCATATGCATATATTCTGTGTAATGTTAATTATTTTATTTTTTGATTATATATAGATATATAGATTCCTTACAATTATACGGATTACACGTTAATAATTTTCTAATATTACCATAATATGCTTTTCATAATTAATTAGTATATATTTATAATATTCTATGTAATATTACTTAAAATAATTATACCTAATATGTATGGTAACACGTAAATAAAATTATTTAATACCATATGTAATTAATGTACACGATTTTACAATATGAGAGTATGGAAAGAATACTGAAAAATATATCATAAACGGGTTCATACGCAGATTTTAGGTGTAGACCAATTATTTATGCCTTCTATAAAAAATATGTACAAATGTTATGATTATTTAATGGTGTAGCATAGATATATATATTATCATATTTAAAATTGATTTTATTCAATTGAGTAATTAGTTTGAATTACACGGATTAAAAATTAATTTTTAGTTATATATATATATATATATATATATATATATATATATATATATATATATATATATATATGATGTGGATAAAATAACCGTATACGGATACGGGTAGGTTACAATAGAGTTACAGACAGACCGGTCGTACGCGATGACCGGGATCCTCTCTAATCTTGTAAGTCTCCTAATCCAAAAGTCCCTCTCTCTAGCATTTAATGCAGTATTTATAAGGGTCCTGGGAAAAAGCATCCGGCCTTCCGGCATGTCGGACACGTGGTGAGCATGCACTGGGCTCTGGGGAGGCGAGCATGTAGCCGTACGCGTGGCAAGCATCTCCTGCCGTTGGCACGGCCCGTCCCGTCTCGGCCGTCTCGCCCGCTTACTGGCTAGACACTGGTGGGGCCTTAGATCGCTCCAAGACGAGAGGCGGACCGGGCAACCGGGCAGGGAACCGCATCTAGCTCGTCCGGGCGGGATGACCGGGCAGGACGGGCGGACCGTATTACCGGGGTATATTTCCTATCATATAGTCCCCCCAGCCCGGAGCCCGACGGTACCTGACGGAGGGGTGCGGGCTGACTCCTAGCTCCGCCGGTCTACGCCTTGATGGGTCACGTGGGGTAGGCTGAGGCTGGGACACGTGTAGGGCGCCGCCTGCCACGTGTCGGCTGTCCGCAGGTCTCGTGAACTGGGCCTGGCGTGTCTTCGACGCTTCCTCTTCCCGCCTTTTTCCACTCTTATAAAATGGGGCTTAGGGGCCCATTGTGAACTTTTCGCTTCCTCAACGAACTCCAGAGCCTCCCGGTTGTCTCAGCTTCTGCATCGAAGACTTCAAGCGGGCATCAGCTCAACTCTTTTTCAATCGGTAAGCTCCAGCTCCCTTTCTCTTAAATTAACGCGTAGTCACTCCCCCTTTAGGTGTAGGCTAAGACCTGAACCGGGCGCCCATACTGAAACGCCACCCCCTCATTTTCTCTTTAAGGGAAGATGTCCAGCTCGGACAGCCAGAACGTATCCGGTAGAGATTACGCGGCCGGTGACGAGTCCAATACGACTTCCGGCTCCTCCCGGGGGACCACCAGCACAGACGAATTCATCGACCGGTATACCGCGCCCAGTTCCGTCTCCTTCCGCGTTGACACCCGTCTCCCTCTCCTTCCCCTTCCGGGTATGGGAGCGAACGACCTGCAAATCCGGTTCCGATTCAACTAGCTGAGCCGACGTAACGCCGAGGGGGAGGGCGGTAGGAACCAATGAGTCCGCCGATGCAGAAGCGCCGGCGACGTTCTTCTTGCCTCCGAGCGCAATCTTCGGCCGGGGGCCAGTTGAGGGAGCCGCAGCGGCAATAAAAGCCTTGTCAAAACCCATACCTGCAAAAGAGAGCAAAGGTCAGACGGTCGGTCAAGTTGGGACCGGGCGAAAAAAGCGCTTTACGGGTTAAACGTGAAACCTCCGGGCGCGTCCGTAGGAGGAGGAGGCGGCCGGGCAATGGTAATCTGGATCCGTCGAGGCTCGTATTTCCCCGGGAGGTCATACCGAGGGGGTTCAAACCGGGCAGCCTCAAACGTCTCGGGAGTCTTATAGGTATGATAGTCGTAGAACTCGGAAGAAATCTTCACGGTGGCATCAGCGAGCTCGGGAGTTTCCTCTGGGGTAACCTGCTCTATGTAATGGCTGGCCCATTCCCGGGGAACCGGTAGGTCCCAGGTATACTTGACGGAAAAAAGCCTCTTCTTCCACCCGCGGTTATTATCCGGAAGGCGAAGTATCTTGCATCGGTGCCTGTGAGACGAGGCCTGCAGGAACCCAGAACCGTACCGGGGTGCTAACGGCCGAACGGAGTAAATGTAGTCGAACAGCTCCATTGTGCAATCGAGGCCGTGTCGGGCGCAGATTTGCGGGAAGCAGGCAATAATGCGGTGGGCGTTCGGCGTGACTTGCCCGGGAAGAACCCCGTAGTGCTCCAGGAACATGAGCAAGAAGGGGCTAAACGGGAAAGTCAGCGGGGCCCTCAGGGAGTCGAAATGGAGCCCAAGCCATTACCCCGTGGTCCGGTTGACGACATTCCCGAGGGCACGGTCCGTATTATAGGCGACCTTCCCGCCTATGAGGGAAGCAATCTCCTTCGCCTCGGCCCGACTGAGAATGCTTAGCTGCCGCCGGACGACCTCGTTGTTCAAGAAAATTAGCTTCCGCCCAGAAGCAGTGGCGACCGGGGCGGAGCAAGGCGCTGGAGCCGGGTCCGAAAGATTATCAGCAAGCCGGTCGCGCGAGGACGGGGATAGATCGGGACGCAGGGCCCCGACGATGGTCCGCGGAGACTTTCCCGAGCCCGTCGCGGTGCTAATAATCACCCGGGGGGATTTTCCTCGGTGTGACGATCCGGCTTTCGGCGGGCTCAGTATCTGAACGTCGCTGGATTCGTCCCCATCGCCGCCACGGTCGGAGCGCTCGGCGACCAAACCGCTCCACCCCTCGGATTCTTCTAAACGGTCCCGGTCAGAAACCGCACGTGGGGAACTGGGCGCGGTATACCGGTCGATGAATTCGTCTGTGCTGGTGGTCCCCCGGGAGGAGCCGGAAGCCGTATTGGACTCGTCACCGGCCGCGTAATCTCTACCGGATACGTTCTGGCTGTCCGAGCTGGACATCTTCCCTTAAAGAGAAAATGAGGGGGTGGCGTTTCAGTATGGGCGCCCGGTTCAGGTCTTAGCCTACACCTAAAGGGGGAGTGACTACGCGTTAATTTAAGAGAAAGGGAGCTGGAGCTTACCGATTGAAAAAGAGTTGAGTTGATGCCCGCTTGAAGTCTTCGATGCAGAAGCTGAGACAACCAGGAGGCTCTGGAGTTCGTTGAGGAAGCGAAAAGTTCACAATGGGCCCCTAAGCCCCATTTTATAAGAGTGGAAAAAGGCGGGAAGATGAAGCGTCGAAGACACGCCAGGCCCAGATCACGAGACCTGCGGACAGCCGACACGTGGCAGGCGGCGCCCTACACGTGTCCCAGCCTCAGCCTACCCCACGTGACCCTCAAGGCGTAGACCGGCGGAGCTAGGAGTCAGCCCGCACCCCTCCGTTAGGTACCGTCGGGCTCCGGGCTGGGGGGACTATATGATAGGGAATATACCCCGGTAATACGGTCCGCCCGTCCTGCCCGGTCATCCTGCCCGGACGAGCTAGATGCGGTTCCCTGCCCGGTTGCCCGGTCCGCCTCTCGTCTTGGAGCGATCTAAGGCCCCACCAGTGACTAGCCGGTAAGCGGGCGAGACGGCCGGGACGGGACGGGCCGTGCCAACGGCAGGAGATGCTTGCCACGCGTACGGCTGCATGCTCGCCTCCCCAGAGCCCAGTGCATGCTCACCACGTGTCCGACATGCCGGAAGACCGGATGCTTTTCCCCAGGACCCTTATAAATACTGCATTAAATTCTAGAGAGAGGGACTTTTGGATTAGGAGACTTACTAGATTAGAGAGGATCCCGGTCATCGCGTACAACCGGTCTGTCTGTAACTCTATTGTAACCTACCCGTATCCGTATACGGTTATTTTATCCACATCAATATATATATATATATATATATATATATATATATATATATATATATATATATATATATATATATATATATATATATATATATTATGCTAATAAATAATACTATATACGGAATACACGGAAATTTAAAAAAGATAAACATTATAACATAATTCATTTTTTATATAATTTGTCCATATGCATTATTTTGTGTAATATTAATTATTTTTTGATTATATATAGATTCCTTACAATTATATGGATTACACGTTAATAATTTCCTAATATTAACATAATATACTTTCCATAATTGATTTGTAAGTTGGATTTGAAATTTTGAATTTTTAAATCGGGTTACGTGTCATCTTTTATTGAATGGATTTTTCCTTTTCTAGTTCCTGTGTGTGATATGTATTTATTGCTTTTTTTTTTTTTTTTGGGTGAAATGAATGCTTTAATGAAATGAAAACTTTAACAAATTTGTAAAGATCTAATTTTTATTTTAAATTCGTGAATAATGACTAAGTTTCTTAAATGTAATTAAAAAGTTATTACATGTTAATCATTAATTGACCTTGACGTTTTCAAAGGTGTAATTAAAAAATTGTATCAAGTGATTTGAAGTTTGATATTATAAAAAATTGTATCAAGTGATTTGAATTTCGATATTATAAATTGCTAACATTAAATAGACTGTTTGGTTTGCTAGAAAATATTTGAAGAGTAATAGAATATAAATTTCATAGAAAATAAATTGTAGGAGTAAAAATAATAACAAATAACATAAAAAATGTAAATTGTTGACATATTCGTTGTTTTTCATGTTTAAGTAGAGTCCTCATTATTTGAATCCTCATTGTCCAAATTTCTAATCGGAGGGCCAAACACTTGTCCATCCAAAGAATCGGGAAAGTTAGGAAAAATTAAATACGTCAATAAAGTTATATAAAAAAAAACATCTACATCATGTACTACATACTCTATAGATTTTATGGTTTCAGAACCTATTGTTTCTAGAAGACAAACGACACGAAGCACTCTAAACCTGATGATATTCCACCGTAGTCCTATACGAAGTTGATTACCAACAATCTCGCCGTGAAGTTCAGGCGCCATTGAGAATCGGTTTAAAGAGGAGAGTACAAAGGCAGAAATACGTTATAAGCTGACAGCTTTAGCACAATGATGGGTTTAAATAGCAAATTTTTATGTTATTACCATATTTAATTTAATTGTTACACTAATACTTAATTTTCTATATGCACACGGAATGTCCATTACAATAAAAAGGACTACATGAATATATAAATTCTATAATTAATTAAATTTTAGTCAACTAGACTTCACACGGAATAAATTTTATAAACTAATTAATTAATTACCATAATATTCTTTCCATAACTAATTGGTCACACACGGAAAGTAATTATATATACACGAATATGAATATATAATTTCTATAATTAATTAAATTTTAGTCAACTAAACTTCACACGGAAGAAATTTTATAAACTAATTAATTAATTACCATAATATTCTTTCCATAACTAATTAGTAACACACGAAATATTTATGAATTATATATAGACTAATTATATATACACGAATATTACAGAAATGCCCCTATATTTTGGAGGGAAAATTTGACGAATTTTACTTTTAATTATATATATATATATATATATATATATATATATATATATATATATATATATATATAGATTTAGAGCATTCCAGAGCCACATACATTTATTTTTTTTATTTATTGTAATATAGAGTCATGTGAAGTTGTTTCTTTTTATTTATAGTATTTTAGAGCTACGTGACACACACACACACACACACACACACATATATATATAGAGAGAGAGAGAATAAGGCTCATATGCGGCAGGATCCTTAGGTGCGGCGGTGTGGCGGTGCGGTCATATCAGCATCGTCCATTTTGCTTAATCTGACGGCAGCGGCTAATTTCTGAAGATTTGAAGATTTAAGCGTGTCTTGGTAAGTGGGGGGTATTATGGTAATTATAGTGGTCATTTATATCGGTTGTTTAACAGAATACACCAACAGTGTTAACAAAATACACTAACAGTGTTAACAAAAGACATTGATAGTGTTAGGAAAGCACAACAATGAAATGCACAAATACACCAAAATAACACATAACACACCCAAAAAATACACCATATAAATCACCACTCCAATTGTGTATTTTCGAACACTGTGTGGTGCTTTTATTCATACCTAATGGTGTGTCCTGGTGATGCGTACCGAATTTGTGCATGTTTTTTTGGTGTGCATTTTCTAGCATGTATGGTGTATATTTGTATAACTATTAGTGCGGTCGCACTGACCGCACGGGAAGGCACCAACACGAATCTACAAATACACACGAGTAAGGTTAATAATGCACCAATAACGAACATAAAACACACAACAGTATGATTTGCCCTCTTCTGGTGCCCAATGACAACTTTAGCCTTGCAGTTCGCGTAGAGTGAGAATGTGCGCGAAAATATTGGAGAAGCCCTGACGAATGTGATTTATTGGATTTATCTAATCTAATGGCATACAATTGACCGCACCTAACAGCACCGCCACACTTGAACCTTCCTCCCTCTCTCTCTCTCTCTCTTGCTCTCTCTCTCTCTCTCTCTCTCTCTCTCTCTCTCTATATATATATATATATATATATATATATATATATATATATATATATATATATATATATATATATATATATATATATATATATATAGGAAAAAGTTCAAATGCGGCGGGATTTTCCCGTGCGGCGAAATTTCATAATACACCCACAGTGTTAACAATATGCACCAACAGTGTAAGGAAAACACACCACAATGAAATGCAATAAAACATCAAAAATACACAACAGACCCAAAAAAATACACCATATAACTCACCACCCCAATGGTGTATTTCCGAACACTGTATGGTGTTATTACTCACATCTAATGGTGTGTTTTTGGTGATGCGTACCTAATTTGTCTCTATTTTTTGTGGTGTATATTTGTTGAACTATTGGTGATGCCGCACCGCAAGACACCGCCGCACCTAAACTCGCCTCTATATATATATATATATATATATATATATATATATATATATATATATATATATATATATATATATATATATATATATATATATATATATATATATATATATATATATATGCAAATTATTGATAACTGATTTAGTTTTCTCACTTTTTCCATATTTATTTTACAACTAATCTTAAATTACAATATATGATTTTTCATTTTTGTTTTTTACTATTTACGAGGAGGTGAAAATTCACGAGCCATGAATGCATTACTTTTAAATTAATAAATGAAAATAACAGTAAAGTAAAATATTATTAAATAATAATCAAGACTAATCCATTTTTTCCTTTTCACCATATTTTTTACAACTACTATAAATTTGTTGTAAAACCTTATGTGGACATTAATCTGACTTTATTGATGATAGGATTCTTAATACTGTAGGAGTCCTAATACTGTAAGAGTCCTAAAGGCTATTATAATAAAGAGATTATATATACCATTGTAATGTTGTACAGAGTTTTTGATAATAATAATAATTACTTTTCTCTTTTCTTTATTCTTCTTCTTCCTACTATTATTACTCTTTATTACTGTTCTTCATGAGCTAAAGGTCTGCAGACAAATCTGCAATTCAACAGGTTATTAGCACGCTCTTCGGTTAACGGTATGTTTATTTTATAAATTAATATTCCTAATTATTAAGATTGCCAATAAATTCCATGTTTACATTATGGAATCTTGTTAATATGGAATATATATGCTTTACTGCTCTCAAAAATATACATGCAATTTGCTTGGTAAATTATGAATATTTTTATATGTTGTTATATAAATATTTTCTGTATGTATTCAGTTCGTATAAATACAGTATGAATATATTATTCTAAATATACAATTATTTTTTTCGAAAAAGAAACCGTATGAATATAACTGCGATTTTAGAAAGGTTTTTTTTTTTTTTTTTTTTTTTTTTTTACATTCTCTGTATATGTTCATTAGGAATAAATTTAGAGTCTTTTAAGTCTGAATTGATTGCTTACTATGCATGATTTAGAGTCATTTAGGTGAATTTAGTGCCTTTTAAGGTTAGATTACGCATATTCTTACTCTTCAGTTATTACTCCTATAAAGATCTTAAAAAGCACATAAGTACATAAATATTCATAGTTTACCATATTCAAAGCCTTATCCGTAGGTGAATCTACACTCTTTAGATCTCTCAAACAATTTTATTTCAAATATGAGAACGCATGAATTAGGGAAGTTTCTTGGGGAGAAATGGCCCTGGCTTAAAAGCCTTGCGACACTACTCTATCTAAGGAGTTGGTATTTAATTGAACTTCGTCTCGACCAACTTTCCTGTGAGTATACCTAAGGATTGTCTATCATTTTTTTGGTTTAATTTGTTTGTTAATTAGGATTGTCATATTCTAACATGAGCCTATTTGTTAACTAAGTTGATCCACAAATCAATTGAGCATATTATTATTATTTTTCTTCTCTCTCAACTTATGTGTGGGCCATTTTTGGAATATGGTTGCACTAACCAAGCGTGAATTTACCGAACTGGCCTTAGACGGGAGTAACTATTTGACTTGGGTTCTTGATATTGAGATCTATCTCACATCAACTGAGCTATAAGATACTATTATTGCTGACTCCACAAGTGATGCGGCCCAGAAGGGAAAAGCACTCATCTTCCTCTGTCACCATCTTAATCATGATCTTAAGAATGAATATCTTACCGAAAAGGACCCCTACATTTTATGGAAATCCCTCAAGGACCGCTTTAATCAACATTCAGCATTACATAAAATTGTGTCACAGCTCAAACTCTGTAAATAAGAAGTTTCTGACAAAGACTTGATCTAAAAGACTTTGTCTACATTTCATGCTAGTAACCTTGTACTCCAGCAGCAGTACAGGGCCAAAAACTATACCCAGCATGCTGAGCCGATCTCCGCCCTCCTAGTAGCTGAGAAGCATAACCAGTCGTTAATGCGAAACCATAATGCACGCCCTGTTGGCTAGATGAGTCCCACCGTGTTGCGTTACCAGAAGCAAACGCACTTGTTAATGCTAATGATGATGACCTCATGAAGTATGAGCTTGAATACTATGGAGATCAAGAATGATCATTCTTTTCTTTCTATCCTTGTTTTATGTAATAATCGTGGATTGGCCGCGACAGTTTCTTTCATACTTTTAAGTGCCTGTGTGCATTTTGAACAAATATATTATGTTCTTTAAATAAATCTTCTTATGAATAGAATATCCATCCTTCTTTTTCCTGGTTACTCGTTTCTCTATAGAGATATGGGGGACGCTTCTGCTTTATGCTTGGTAGATAGTGCAACCACGCACACTGTTTTGACAGACAGAAGATTTTTCCAAACACATCAAAGAACACAAAGGCAAACTCTCAACAATAGTAAATGATAACATTCCTATTGTGGGCTCTAGAAGAGCTTCACTTATTCTTCTTAACGATAACCTTCCTAATAATCGAAACTACCCTCCTAAATCCTCAATCAAAGATAACCTTACTTAATTTCAAGGATATTCGGTCCAATGGGTTTCACATAGAAACTAAATCAAAAACAGTACAGAATTCCTTATCTTGACCAAAACGGTAAATAACTAGAAAAAGGAAATCGAAGAACTTCCTTCCTTTTTTTCAGGCTTATAGTATTTTTATATCAGGCCCTAAATTTCCTGCATTGCACTTGCGGTGAAATTTAAAGATACACATTATTTTGGTTTATGGCATGACCGCTTAGGTCACCCTGGGCAAACTATGATAAGCCGAATACTTTCAAATTCGACTGGACATAACCTTCTTAGGACAAACATTCTTTCTACAAAATATTACACATGTGTTCCCTGTGCAAAGGGAAAACTTATTGTTCGGCCCTCACGTCCTAAGATTGGTTTTGAGTCACCTGTCTTCCTGCAGTGGTTACAAGGTGATATTTGTGGACTAATTCATCCTTCATCCGGACTATTTCGATATTTCATGGTCCTTATTGATGCTTCCACCCGATGGACACATGTGTGCCTACTGTCTACTCGAAATATGGCATTTGCAAAATTCATAAGCCAAATCATTAGGTTGAATGCTCAATTCCGCGATTATCCTATTAAGAACGTAATAATGGATAATGCTCGTGAATTCACCTCGTCAGCTTTTGACGATTATTTTATGGTCATGGGGATTAAGGTGGAACATCTTGTACCATACGTCTAGCTGAATCCCTTATCAAAAGAATTAAGCTAATAGCTAGACCATTAATGCAACGGTCCAGTCTACCAGTCACTTGTTGGGGACACGCAGTATTGCATGCTGCTGATTTGATACAACTCCGGCCAATTGCATATCATAATTATTCCGCCATACACATAGTACGTGGTAGAATTAAACATTTCCCGATCTGCGTTTCTAGTCTTAGTATGTAGTCCATTTTATTGTACACCTCACGCGTATCTCTATGGGCTATAAACCTCTGTCTGTTGTTTAAATACCTAAAGCACATTATAGGGGATCAATAGATACACTGACTACATACATGCATCATGAAGATCATTTCAAGGCATTAGGGCGAGATGAGCCAAAATTTAATGAAATGCCGAGAAGTTCCATGCAATGGATAGATCTTCATTAGTTAAGAAATCCACGTACTAGTTGGACTGTATTGGAAGTTCGGAAAATAATCTAATTGTGATATTAGCAAATAATCTGCCAAATACATCTATTGATCATAGTGATCATGAAAGAGTGACTAGGTCCCATGTACATTTCCCAACTTGGACCAAATAAATCTACCGATACTCCTTGGCGTCAAAAGTATAGGAGATCCATCGGTGAAAAGATATAACAATCATAATGCTAGATCTAGTAAATAAATATTGTCACTCTTGGAAAAGCTTGAATAATTTAGTCCTGGAAACGCTTGTCCAGATGACGAGAAACCCTAGTCAATTCATAGGTGCACCAAACTAACATAATACTAGGGATGCGGGACAACCAGTTTTGATTTTAATAGTTTTGGGAAATGTCTAGAATCTGGTTGACTTAAATATTGCCATGAACAATTATAAATATGGGAGATATTTATGAATGTATTATAGTAGTCGACAACACAATTGCCTTCAAATCGCTCATATTATATGACAATCTGGATCCAGAACTAGGTGCCAGAAGCGCCTAGATTGATTAACGTATAAAGAGAACAATTAAAGGCATATACAACTCAACTTGCTAATATATGCCTTTCATACACCATTGAGGTATTAACCCAGTAGGTCACAAATGGTGTGGAAGGAAAACAAGAATAACGAGGTGATAAGATATGAAGCGAGTTTGTAGCCTATAGGTTCACGCAGAGACCCTTAATTGATTTTAATCAAATATACTCTCCCACGATAAACGGCATTAAGTTCCGCTACATAATATCATTGCCAGAATAATAATAAATTTAGATATGCAGTTAAATTTATCTTGAGAAATCCCTGATGGATTTATAATTCCTGAAATGAGAATTTATGTGCCATTATTTACTCTTTAAAGAGTTGCGAATGAAGTTATTATCCTCATTAAGAAGAATAATATGTACCATTATGTGCTCGATAAAAGGTTGATAATGAACTTATTTATTATTTACTATCTCAGTCAATATTGATAGTGTAAACATCGTTGAAATAACTAAAGAGCTTGATGATATCAATTCATATCTAAAGATGGAGTTTTTGAAATAAAAAGCTTGTGAAAACTAAGTATTCTCTCGACTTGAAGATCGAGTTTTTCTTTGAATGAATTTTATACACCAGTTAGCCTATTTTTCACCTGTCTATATGGTTAGGTATCATGGTTTTGTCAAACTATAGGTTGCCTAATAATCTCTTGAAGTAGATAAGGGACCGTTTAGACTCGGTAAGGATACCTTAACAGTCCTTTACTTCATTTGTCGTTGGAGAACCTTTTAGAACCAGAAGTTCCATAATCGCAACAGACATGATATTTGCGATAAAATTGCTAGCAACATCTAGGGCTATTTCTACAATGAAATATTGGAATATTGTTTAATATATATTTCGAGTTACAAAAGAGTTCGGCATTTATATGAGAAACAAATGTATGGTTTTGATAGGCTGTTTGGGTATTGGCTATTATATATGTTTGATCCCCGTGATGCCAAAATTCCAAACTAGTTAAACAATGAATTACCCCCAATGTCTTAAATGAGGACAATAACACTCGAGTTGCAGAAATGATATATGAGTATGTTAAAGAATATTTGACAAAGCAATATAGCGTCAAAATTCAACCAATACGAGCTCTATAAGAGTTGTTGGAATATTAAAAGTCTTGGGCATCTCACTAGCCTTAGTAATTAAATGGGCAGCTCACAAGCCTCAGTAATTAAAGCCTTGGGGAGATGAGTAGTTTCTTTATTTATTATTGTTTACTTTTGTAGACCTATATATAGACTTGTAACTTGAAGTTAGATACAATACAAGAACCCTTTCTAGCATTTAACATGGTATCATAGCCTCTTTTTTGGGGCCTGAAATTTCTCTCAAACACCTACAGCCGATGAACAGTGGTGACTGTTCATCATCCCTTTTCCGACAAAATTTTCCAACTCAGTTTGTCCCTTTTCTGCGATTATATGGTGATTTTTTCATATTTTTCTGAAAGCTATGGCAAAACATGAGAGTTTAAACAGCATGCTGAAAGTTGCAAGGACCAACTTGTCTCATACTGCTCTTGCATTAAAATCTGATTCATCTTGGATTCTTGATTCTGGAGCCACTGATCACATTTCTGGTAATCTCTCATTTTTCTCTAATATTGAGTTCTCAGATTCTCTTCCCGATGTCACATTTGGTGATGGATCAAAAGGAAAAGCTATAGGAATTGGAAAAGTCACCATTCATTCTTTGTCTTTATCCAATGTCCTTTACATTCATGGTTGCCATTTCAATTTGATTTCAGTTAATCAACTTACTCACTCACTTAATTGCCTTGTCACCTTTTCTTCTGATTCGGTGGTTATTCAGAACCGTCAAACAAAAGGGACAATTGGTGTAGGATATGAATCACGAGGTCTATACCATCTTTCATGTTCTGCCAATACCAAAACAGCTTGCTCGGCTTCTATTTCACCCCTTCTTAACCATTGTCGTTTAGGACATCCTGACCTCAATAAATTAAAACAACTGGTTCCTGGATTGTCGAATTTAAAAACCATAGAGTGTGAATCATGTCAGCTTGGGAAGCACTCAAGGGCTTCATATCCTAGTAGAGTGAATAAGAGGGCCAATACCCCATTTTCTTTAGTTCACTCTGATGTTTGGGGACCGTGTTGAGTTTCATCCACTTTGGGTTTGTCATATTTTGTTGTCTTCATTGATGATTTCTCTCTATGCACTTGGGTTTTTCTAATGAAGAACCGTTTTGAATTATTTGATGTGTTTCAAAAATTCTACAATGAAATTGTGAATCAATTTGGGGCATCTCTCAAAATCTTACGCAGTGATAATGCAAGAGAATATTTTTCTGACCCTTTCACTTCTTTCTTTTCCTCAAATGGAATACTTCATGAATCATCATGTGCTAGAAGTCCTCAACAGAATGGAGTTGCTGAACGAAAAATTCGTCATCTTGTTGAAACAGCTCATACTTTGCTTATTCATAACAAGGTACCTAAGAATTTTTGAGGGCATGCTATACTTCACTCTTGCTATCTCATAAATCGTATGCCTTCCTCTGTTTTGCAAGGAAAAATTCATCTTCATATCTTACGTCCACAGGAACCTCTCCATAAGCTTCCATTGCGAATCTTTGGGTGTACTTGCTTTGTTCATAATACTTCTCCAGGGCGTGATAAACTTGATGCCAAGGCAATAAAATGTTTTTTCCTTGGGTATTCTCGCCTCCAAAAAGGCTTTAAGTGTTACTGTCCTAGAACACACCGGTTTTATACCTCTTCCGATGTTACCTTTTTTGAAACAACACCTTTTTTCTCTTCCACCTCCGTTGAGTCTAATTTCCTAGGGGAACCCATTGAAATCACAGAAATTCTCCCTGTTCCTACTTTCTCAGAACCTATATCTCCCACTGTTCCTGAAAGGACCATACCTATTCCTGAAAGAACTATTCCAACTCCAACCATTCAAGAGGAAGGACATATTCCACCGTTGTTGTACACCTACCAACGACGCAATCGTCAAGATTCCCAAGAGGATAGACATCCAGTTGAGTCATGTTCTACATCATTGTTACCCAATGATGCTGCCCAAAACACCACGACAGACTCTCCCATTGCCAGTCGGGTAGGTAAAAGATCCACTCGAAATCCTTACCCTATCTATAATTTCCTTTCACAAAAACGTCTGTCTCCATCATATTGTGCCTTCATTGCTAGTTTGTCAACTGCTTTTGTTCCAAACAATGTCAAGGAGGCATTAACTAATCCAGGGTGGACTCAAGCAATGGTTGATGAAATGAATGCACTACATTCTTCCGGGACTTGGGAGTTAGTACCTTTACCTCCTGGTAAAACTGTGGTTGGTTGTAGATGGGTGTATAATGTGAAGGTTGGTCCAGATGGACAAGTTGATAGACTCAAAGCTCGACTTGTGGCTAAAGGATACACACAGGTTTTTGGCATTGACTACACGGATACCTTCTCACCGGTGGCCAAGATCATCCGCCTCTTAATCTCAATGGTAGCCAACCATCACTGGCCACTGTATCAGTTGGATATAAAGAATGCCTTCTTACATGGGGATCTGAATGAGGAAGTGTATATGGAGCAGCCACCTGGATTTGTGGCTAAGACAGGAGCTAATCTTGTTTGTCGTCTTAAGCGCTCTCTCTATGGGTTGAAGCAATCTCTACGTGCCTGGTTTGGGAGATTTAGAGATGTGATCCAACAATTTGGCATGATTCAAAGCAAGGCTGACCATTCTGTTTTCTATAAACATCTACTTGGAAAAAGTATATATCTTGTGGTTTATGTTGATGATATTGTCATTACAGGGAATGATAGTGAAGGAATAAATCAGCTTAAGAAACATTTGTTTCAACATTTCGAGACAAAGGATCTTGGAAAATTGAAATATTTTCTTGGTATTGAAGTTGCTCAATCCAAACAAGGTATCTATGTGTCTCAACGAAAATATGTTTTGGATATTCTTGAAGAAACAGGAATGACAAATTGCAAACCAGTTGACACACCCATGGATCCAAATGTCAAACTTCTTCCAAGACAGGGGGAGCTCCTATCCAATTCAAGTAAGTATCGGAGATTAGTTGGCAAGCTATTGTACTTGACTATCACTCGACCAGACATCTCCTTTGCTGTAAGTGTAGTTAGCCAATTTTTGCAAGAGCCATGTCAAAGTCATTGGGATGCAGCCGTCAGAATATTGAGATATGTGAAAAGGTCTCCAGGTACAGGGTTGCTCTATAAAGATCATGGACATACAGAAATTGTTGGCTATACAGATGCAGATTGGGCTGGATGTCCTTGGGATAGGAGATCAACATCAGGATATTGTATTCTATTTGGAGGTAATCTTGTCTCTTGGAAAAGTAAGAAACAAGATGTGGTTGCACGCTCAAGCGCAGAAGCTGAATACCGAGCAATGGCACTTGGAATATGTGAGCTAATTTGGGTTAAACAACTTCTTACAGAACTCAATTTCTATAAGCATGGTCCTATGAAATTAATTTGTGATAATCAAGCAGCGCTCCACATTGCGTTTAATCCTGTCTACCATGAAAGGACTAAACATATTGAGGTTGATTGCCACTTTATACGAGAGAAGGTCGCATCCGGAGACATTGTTACCACATTTGTTGGGTCAAATGATCAACTTGCTGATGTTCTCACCAAATCTCTCCGTGGACCTAGGATTGAATACATTTGTAGCAAGCTGGGAGCTTTTGATTTATACGCTCCAGCTTGAGGGGGAGTGTTGGAATATTAAAAGTCTTGGGCAGCTCACTAGCCTTAGTAATTAAATGGGCAGCTCACAAGCCTCAGTAATTAAAGCCTTGGGGAGATGAGTAGTTTCTTTATTTATTATTGTTTACTTTTGTAGACCTATATATAGACTTGTAACTTGTAGTTAGATACAATACAAGAACCCTTTCTAGCTTTTAACAAGAGTCACAAAATTATTGTGCAAGATATTCACTCTAGTGACAATCCAGAAGAGTTGACTAATCCATTTCTACAATTTTGGATATATATATGTGTGGATCTCAAGATTGTCTTCTTGAGGGGGGGTATCATTTTACAATCCTGAAGATTGGGTCTTGATGACTAACAACTGTACTCTTTTTCCTTAGTTAAAGTTTTTCCCCACGGGGTTTTTTTTCCCTTAAATCTAAGGTTTATAATGAGGCAGCTAATCTAAAACAAGAATACACATAATCACGCACACTTTTTCCTCAACTAGTTTTTCCCACTAGGATTTCTAGTGAGGTTTTTAATGAGGCATGAGTATAATATAGTAATGTAAATGGGGAAAAGTTACAAAATAATTGCTTAAGTAGACAAACCCCAAAATCCTGAAGATTATGCCTTGAAGGCTTATGATTGTACTCTTTTTTCCTTAACTAAGGTTTTTCCCACTAGGTTTTCTTAGTGTAAGGTTTTTAATGAGACAACTAATGCAACACATGTTTATCCATATATCATGTACTCTTTTCTCGACTAGGTTTTTCCCACAGGGTTTTTCTAGCGAGTTTTTAATGAGGCATGATTATGGTAAAATAATGTCCAAGGAGGAGTGTTGTAAAACCTTATGTGGACATTATTCTCGTTTTATATTGATGATAGGATTCTTAATATTGTAGGAGTCCTAATACTGTAATAGTCTTAAATGCTATTATGATAGAGAGATTATATATACCATTATAATACTGTACAGAGTTTTTGATGATAATAAGAATTACTTTTCTATATTCTTTATTCTTCTTCTCCCTGCTATTATTACTCTTTATTGTTCTTCACGAGCTAAAGACCTGCAGACAAACCTGCAATTCAACAAAATTCATAAATATAATTGTCTAAAGCATATTACATTTCCTAATTTCAAAGAGAATTACTGCTAATCACATGATGTAAAATAACATTAAAATAGAGTGATTCCAATTTTTTTTCACTGCTTAATGCCTTTTTAAATTATTTGTCCTTTTTCCCATATTTATTTTAGAATAATATAATTATCTAAATTATATTACAATTTCAATTTTTTTCAAGATAATTGCAAACAATCGAGTCATATATTATTCAATTAATTAGATAATACTTTTACACTAATCTTATAATCAAATAATTGTACACTTTCAAATATTAAAATTATTTATAATTTAATATTTAATTTTATTATATATATATAATAAATATTTATAAATAAAGCACTCTTTGATATAGCTTTGTTCAATGCCCTGAGACCGGATGGTTTGTGTTAGGACTCTTGTATTAGTAGTTGGCTAGGACTCTTTACTTATCTCCTTATATTGTTATTGTTCAGACTATTATTGTTTTACGTTGAATATACAATCCTCATCTGGTATCAGTATCCAGGGATTCCTATTTCCATGGCAACCTTGGGAGATAACAATGGCGGTTCTGTTCGTGATTCGTCTGAACGGACTGTGTCCAAGGTTGCCCCCACTCCCGTTTACCCGAATACTAGTTTGTCCTCCGCCCATCACTTCGTGTCTATCAAACTTACCGCCCACAATTATTTGTTTTGGCGTACTCAGATGTTGTCATTCTTGGAAGGCCAAGGGTTACTTGGATTTGTTGATGGCACACTGCCATGTCCGACGCCAGTACTGCCGTCGTCCGTCCCGGTGGAGTCGACGACGGACAGCGCTGGCCGGCCGTCTGATTTGGCTTCGCTGCAGCAGCAATGGCGCCGGCAGGACAAGGCTGTCCTTTCTCTCCTGATTTCATCCTTGTCCGACGAGATGCTACCTATGGCGATCGGGCGCTCTACGTCGCGGCTTCTATGGTCGGCGATCGAGCAGGAGCTTGGCTCGGCGACGCGTTCTCGGGCTTTGAGGCTCCTCGGCGAGCTGCAGGGGCTGTCCCAGGGGGCGTCGTCCGTCTCGGATTATTTGAGTCGGGCGAGAGTTCTGGTTGAGGATTTGGCGCTGGCCGGCCGGGTTATTACGCTTGATGATCAGAATCTCTACGTTTTTCGTGGATTACGACCGGAGCTCCGTCCTCTTGTTGCACCACTGACGCGTGGCTCTCCGGTAACCTTAACTGAGCTTTCTGATTATTTAACTTCGCAGGAGTATATTTGTGCGCCGGGTGGTGGTGATGCTGCTGCCCCGACTGCTATGGCAGCCTCGCGTGGCCGAGGAGGAGGCCGCAGTGGCGGCCGGTCCTATCGTGGAAGCTCGGGCAGTAGCAGTGGAGGTTCGGCAGTGGCGGCTCGGGTGGTGGAGGTTCGGGCCGAGGTCGTGGCCGTGGGCGGTCGGACGTCCGGTGTCAGATTTGCGAGAAGTTTGGGCACTCGGCACGGGCTTGTTTCCAGCGTTATTCTGAGACCACAGATCCTCAGGCGCATATGGTTGTTTCTGGTGGTGAGACCGGTGGTGTTGAGTCTCATCAGTGGTTTCCTGACACGGGAGCCACGAATCATGCTACTCCCGACTCCTCTATGTTGACTTCTTCGGCTCGTTATGATGGTCCAGACACCTTACGTGTGGGTAATGGTGCAGGTATGCCTATTTTTAGTGTTGGGTCTACTTCGATAGCTTCTTCTTCTAGATCGTTTAGTTTAACTGATGTTCTGCATGTTCCTGGGTTGTCTTCTTCGTTGCTTTCTGTTCAGCGGTTTGCTAAAGATAACCGTGTCTTTTTTGAATTTCATCCTGACTGTTTTCTTGTGAAGGATCTCTTGACCAAGAAGGTGGTTTTTAAGGGGGGGTACCTCCGGTGGCTTATATTCGTGGCCTGTGTCTTCGAGTCCGTCTGATTTTGTTGCTGCGCGTGCGTCGTCTTCTACTTGGCACAAGCGGCTTGGTCATCCACACACACGGGTGTTGCGTCAGATATTGCAGACATCCGGTGTTAGTTCGTTTAATTCTAGTGATTTGTCTCGTTTGTGTTCTTCGTGTCAGTTAGGGAAGTCTTCCCGTTTTTCTTTACCTCGTGTTGAGACTAAAAGTACTCGAGTATTAGAACTTATATATACTGATATTTGGGGCCCAGCGCCTGTGTACTCTGTTAATGGTTTTCGCTATTTTGTTCTGTTCGTGGATGATTTTACGCGATATATGTGGTTTTATCCTATGCGTGCAAAAACGGATATTTATTCTATCTTTGAACGGTTTCGGTCACTAGTTGAGCGGTCATATTCCCACAAAATCGTGTATATTCAGTCTGATCTAGGGGGAGAGTACAAAAAGCTCCACTCTACTTTCGAGTCGCTCGGTATTCGTCACAGGCAGTCCTGTGCATATACTCATGAGCAGAATGGTCGGGTAGAACACCGCCATCGGCATATAGTTGAAACTGGGTTGGCTTTGATGGCTCAGGCGTCTATTCCCTCTCGTTTTTGGGATTATGCGTTTGAGACTGCAGTTTACTTGATTAACAAGATGCCTACTCGTGTGTTGAATGATGAGTCTCCTCATTTTCGGCTCCATCGTTCGCCACCCTCTTATTCTTTCTTGCGTGTTTTTGGCTGTCTGTGTTTTCCTTTGTTACGTCCCTATAATCGTAATAAATTGGAATATCATTCGTCTCCCTGTGTTTTCTTAGGTTATCCTGACTCTTTTCGAGGCTATCGTTGTCTGAATCCTAACACTAATAAGGTCTTTATCTGTCGCCATGTGCGATTTGATGAGTCCGTGTTTCCTTTTGCTGGCTCTATTTCTTCGCAGGTGGTTTCTCGGCCCCCGGCTGCTCCTTGGGGTGTTTCTCCGGTTGTTTCTGTGCCTCCTCCTACTACCGAGGTGGTGGATAGTGATTTTGATAAACAGGTTGTGGATTTGGATCCGGTACCGGCTGACTCTGTGTCTAGTGAGCAGACAGTTTCTGTTCGGCCGGCTCGTGGTCGTCCTCGCCGTGGGACTAAGGTGGTTGGTCCTCGTTCTCATGTTATGGCCACACGGAGCCGGGGTCCACAGGAGCATGTGGCATTGGTGTCTACTGTTGATCCACCTGAGCCCACGTGTTACTCCCAAGCAGTCAAGCATCCAGAGTGGCGTGAGGCCATGGATGCTGAGTTTAATGCTTTGCTTCAAAATCAGACCTGGCGGCTTGTTCCCTATACTCCGGGGATGAATGTTGTGGGCTGCAAGTGGGTATTTCGTGTCAAGAGGAATGCTGATGGGTCTGTTGAGCGGCACAAGGCCCGGTTAGTTGCCAAGGGCTTTAATCAGATTGCGGGCAAGGATTTCTTTGAGACGTTCAGTCCGGTTGTTAAGCCCACCACGGTTCGTCTCTTGCTTTCTCTGGCCTATTCTCGTGATTGGTGTATTCGGCAGCTGGATGTACACAACGCCTTCCTTAATGGGCGTTTGGCTGAGACAGTGTATATGCGTCAGCCTCCGGGATACGAGGACAAGTCAGCTCCTACTCATGTTTGTTATCTGCAGCGCTCTTTGTATGGGCTTAAGCAAGCCCCGCGTGCATGATTTACCCGGTTACATAACTTTCTTCTTTCCGTTGGCTTTACTCCATCGAAGACTGACGTGTCTTTGTTCATTTATTCTGATCATGGTGTGCAGCTTTATTTTCTGGTTTATGTCGATGACATTCTTGTCATGGGCTCGGATTCTCGCCGAGTTACTGGGCTGGTGGATCGGCTTGCTCAGGAGTTTAAAATTCGAGATATGGGGCCCCCATCTTTTTTTTCTAGGGATTGAGACTGTCTCTATTTCTGATTGTATTCTTTTGTCTCAGCGTCGTTATGTTCAGGATATTCTCAAGCGTGCAGGGATGGTTGACTGTAAGCCGGTTTTTACCCCGATCTCGGTTGCTCGCTCTGACGACGGTGATGTTGCTCCCTTTGCTGATCCTACGCACTATCGTGGGCTAGCTGGTGCCTTGCAGTACTTAACGGTGACTCGTCCTGATTTATCCTTTGCAGTCAACCGGCTATGTCAACGCATGCAGGCTCCTACTACTGCTGATTGGTCTATGATGAAGCGGGTGTTGCGTTATGTGAAAGGCACTCTTGGCATGGGGCTGTGTGTTCGGAAGTCTTTATCTACCTCGCTGCATGCGTTTTCTGATTCGGATTGGGCTGGTAGTCCGGATGATAGGAAGTCTACCAGTGGTTTTGCGATATTTTTGGGCTCTAATCTAATCTCGTGGTCGTGCCGGAAGCAACGCACTGTGGCGCGTTCTTCTACTGAGGCAGAATATAAGGCCTTAGCTGATGTGGCGGCTGAGGTGACATGGCTTGTTTCTTTGCTTAAGGAAATCGGTTTCTCTCCAGCTTCTCCGCCTAGTCTATGGTGTGACAATTTGGGTGCTACGTACCTGTGTGCCAATCCGGTTTTCCCTGCTCGGACTAAGCATGTGGAAATTGACTATCACTTTGTCCGAGACAAGGTCGCCAAAAAGGAAATTCAGGTTCACTTCATTTCCACGAAGGATCAGATTGCTGATATTTTTACCAAGCCACTTACGTCAACTCGATTCTCTCTTCTTCGTGACAAGCTCAACATTTCGACTGCTCCACCTTGAGCTTGAGGGGGAGTGTTAGGACTCTTGTATTAGTAGTTGGCTAGGACTCTTTACTTATCTCCTTATATTGTTATTGTTCAGACTATTATTGTTTTACGTTGAATATACAATCCTCATCGTTTGCACGCTGATTTACCAAAAGCTTTGGAACATCGTTGATAACAATCTAATCACCTTCGTGAAAAAAAAAAACAAAAAAATAAAAAACAAAAAAAAAAAAAAAAAAAAAAAAAGATAATGGATAAATTCTAATAGAAATAGTAGTTTACTTTTTATTTATCAAATTTTATAGAAATGGGACAAAATTGGTTATGGTCCTTATGGAACACTTATTAGAACTAATAAAGGCAATATGTCACAAATTATTATTTGAGAAATAAATTTAAAAGAATAGATCTTGTGTGAGACCATCTCACAAACATGTTATACATTTTAATTAAAAAAAATTACATTTCTTACATAAAAATAGTCTCACACTAAACCTATTCAATTTAAAAATGACATCATAACCAAGAGTTAATGTCATATGGGGTCCTCCGAGTATAGTGAATTTGTGACCTTTAGTTCTAAACTTTCAAATTGACCACTTGTGGTCTTTCGACTTTCAAATTGTTACCATCTATGGTCCAAGTTAACCACACATAGTTCTTCAACTTTCAAAATTTAACCAATCATGGTCCTCTTAGAATAATTATGAGTGGTTAAAATTTAATAGTTGAAATATCATGGATGATTAACTTGGACCACGAATAATAATAATTTGAAAATCGAAGGACCACAAGTGATCAATTTGAAAGTTTAGGACTAAACATGACAATATCAGAGAATCCTGAATAATATTAACTCTCATAACCAATGACTAAATTGAAATTTAACTCAACTTGTAGTAGCACTTGTTATTACAGAAGAGGGGAGAGTGAATCTCAGGAGAATAAGTAGCCCTTCATGTTAATTGGTGCTACTCACTTTTCTGTCGAAGCTGCAACTATGTAGGTGTCAATATCTACAACCCCAAACATCACAATATTCCATATTTCCATGCTTATATTCCATATTTCCATGATTCCTAAGCATAATCATATACTTCTGTCTCACTTTATCTATCATACTTACTATTCATTAGTCAAACCAACTATTTCTTTTTTGTTTATTTTCTTTATTATTTTTTACTTATTTTTAAATTTAATTTTTTGTGCTTAATAGTACTTTTAGTATAGTTTCTAAATATTATAAATTTTGTATGCTAATACTAAACTTAATATTATAAAAAATTGAATTTAAAATAACTTCAGTCAAGCCTCGTTAACCGAATCAGACACATAAAATAAAATGAAGGGAGTAACAATTTTTTACATTATCAGCAGACACCAAAAAGGATCCATCAATGCCCAAAGGTGCTACTAGAAGACACCAACTTTTTGTACTCATTGATTGCGGATGAAATGGTGCAAATTTTTTACTTTAACAAAAGATCTCGGATTTGAGTCTTAAAAATACAATTATCTTAAAAACTCATAAGTCAACGTTTTGTCACTCTTAGAGGATGTTTGATATTTTTCTATCAATTAAAATTTTGGAAAAATATTTTCAAGGAATGTATTTGACGAAAAATAACTTTACAAAAAATTTAATTAACATGTTTGGTGTTACCCTAAAAACATAAGAATTAAATTACCTATAAAATAATTAAGATGTTTGATTCATTTAAACTTCCTTAGGAAATTTTTAAAAATCTGTAGTATATCCTTGTTATATACACATTAAAAAAATGTTGTTATCCTTTGTAATTATGGAGACAAATTTCTTATATTTATAAGATACAAAGACAAATACGTAATTGAATAAATTTGGTAGATTCACAGCCGCCAAGGAAAAGAATCCTCCTCTTTTGGTGGGATTTACTTTCTTTGATATCATCAAATTAAATTCCCATTGACTCAAACTTTCCAAAGTTAAAATTGCACGAAACGTTGAAATAATTTTACCACATTTTAAATTCTCAGAAAAATTTGAACTTTCCTAACTACCAAATGCCTGTTTAAGGTCCAATCTAGTACGAACAAAGTTAGTCTAGATGTGTAATCTTGATTGGTCAACGAAACCTGTGGTTAGAGCCAAAAAAAATTGTTCCATTCTCACAACATCAAATCAAATATCCATCTATCCATCTTCAATTTCTTTAGTGTCTTCAGGAGGAATTTAATGCAAAGGTTTTTACTTCTTACAAATTGAAACATGGGAGTGTTAACAAAGTTGTCTGCATATGATGGGTGGAAATGGGATCATTTTGGTCTGCCTCAGTGGCTATGGAAACAAGGCATCCACAGAAGCAAACAATAATGGATTAGAAGGTTTTCATTACCTTTGTTCAGAGGCAGAATTGTTCTTTCCATATGTTCTCTGCAATATAATATAATGTTTTGAGTCTTTTAAAATGGCAAGGTAAGAAAATCTCAAAATTAAAACCATACAATTGACCTCATATGCATGGAGTTGGAGTAGCAGTAGCCCCCAAAACAGAAACCCAACACATTGATAAGGATGTGTAATAGTATTTATGAACTTCAAATCATGCATTAATGAGTTTTATGTTTGTCAAATTATCTCTAGCAGTGGAAAAATATCGGCACAAACAATTCTTTCAAATGAATGAAACTTGTTGAGGAGAGGATAACTAGTGTGTACTAGCTTATTCCTCAAGGTATGAAGATGTTTTTTTTTCCTCTTCATTTTCTCTTTAGGGTAAATCACGTTTCCTCCTAAAGCAGCATCCTGTTTCCCAATCGAACTTTGCCTTTGGTTTTCCTTGAAATCTTTTTGTATGAGAATCTTGAAATCGGGGGCAAATGGCAGGATAACTCTCACCGCCTCACCAGATGATGCTCCGGGTCTATAAAAAATATTCTAAATTTCCTTATCCATAATCTCAATACACACTAAGTGACCTCTTGGGTGACACCTAAGGGAAGATAATGATCATCAACAGCAATCGAAAGTATTTGGTTTTGCTGTAGGAGCAGCACAGGCTCTTGCATTACTAGGAATACTGTCTTTTCAAGAATGTCTAGCCCTACCCACAGACATTCTCCTTATCCTCTACTTTCTTGGCAACTTGTATCTAAGATGGCTTATTTGGGAATCTATGAAATATCATGATCTGAACAACTTTTGTTCTCTCCCAATTTCTTTATTTTTCCTTTCCACGTGCCTTGAGCCCTTGAAGAACAGGTAACCACCTCCAAGGTTGTGTATATAAGATTTTCACAGAGATCAAGTCTCCTCACACCAAGCATGCACTCAAGTCACTTCACAAGCATTCATATTTCCTACATTTTTCTCTCCATTTCAACTAGCATATAGAGTACCAAGTTCTTTTTCAAGCAAACTTCCTAATGGACAACAACTAGAACGGGCACTGACGGCATCAGGGCAAATGCCAAACATACCAGCTGTATACATAGGGGAAGAATTGGTTGGGGGAGCAAATGAGATCATGACCCTCCACCTCAAGGGAAAGCTAGTCCCATTGCTCAAAAAGGCAAAAGCGACAGCATCAAGTTGTTACGAAAGTAAAAAGAGAGTTTCTGAATAAGTTGTATTTTTAGAAAAGAGAATACACAACCCTATTAATACATGCTAGAAGACTTCTAATAAGGAAACAAGTTTCCATATGACTACCTACTCAAATCCCTATAAATCTCCAGGCTGCCTAATATATATAGGTTCCATAGACCATATTACTTGTACATTCCATAACATGAACATAATGAAGCTCTGAATGACCATGAGTGGTAATTTGCCTTTAGTAGTTCAATAAGAAGGCATATTACCAGAACTTGTCATTGAGCATATTTTTTTGTAACAAAATGAATGACTATGGACTACCTGAGATCTCTAAGTTTGAATTGTGTATATATCTATTAATAAAGTGAGAGCTCATAATTACATTTCACTTGAACAAGAAAACATAAAGTCCTTAAAAAATCTTCCTAGTCAAAATAACATTTTCTATATTTGAAAATTCTCCCCGTAGATTTTGCTACCCTCAACTTTAAGGCCAGTTCTTTTTATAAAATGATGATTTATTCATAGAAGAAAAACGACAACACTAAAGTAACAGCTCATGCATGTTCCTTTCTTTCATTCTATTACTCTACTCTATCTTCACTTTTTTCAGGTGGCATCTAGATATATTTTTGGAACCAACACTACTCATGCAGCCAAAATGTCATGGTATTATTTGATCATTTCAGTTTTCTATCTTACTAGTATGCCAAGGCATCCTTCAGAAATCTAAATGTTGGTGGTCCATACTAGACAAGATAAGAAAATTAGCTCACGAGGCTGTTTACGAAAAATAAAACAATCTTATGATTATGTGTATGTTAAAAGAGGCCATAACTGTTAAACTTCAGCAGTTGCACAAATACACCCGTCAATCTGTCACTGTATGTGTTATTGTTATGTGCTCACATCACGGACAAGAAACCATAAGGAAAAAAGAACAAAGAATAATAGTTGGAAAAAGAGAAGAAGAAAATATTGGGTTTGCTTAAGACCCAAAACTCCCTTAGACCCTTTTATGGATTAAATTTCTGCTCTCCCATTAGTTTAAATAACGCTCCCTTTTATAGGGCTGATTACAAAGATAATTATTTGGTAGTTTCTAAATAATTAATCTACCTAAACTAATTCAAAGACTAAGATAAGTTAAATAACTATTTAGTAGTTTCTACATAAGACTTCCTAAATAATCAAGGCCCAACATGCATCAATTATGCTCTCCAAAACAAATCAAAGCAGCCATTCACTTCCGAAATCAATAAAGAAACACCATGAAAAAAATAATAACACAAAGATAAGGATAAACCTTGTGCATTCATGTTGAGACTAGAAGAAGCGCTTACAAATTTGCATGATTGTTTCCTTGATCAGATTATTTATCAGAAAGTTAAGTACCAACTCTGTCGGTCACCCATCAATAAAATCTTTCAAGTAGGGGTTATGTTTCTCAGTTTTGGCATGCCTCCGCCAATTTGCCACTGCTCTCTCAACAGTGTCCTTTGCCTTCTGTATCTCCTCCGAGTTAAATTTGTGTTCTATGATTCCCAATGCACCAGGTTGTAGCACCTTGACAACAGTTTCCACGTCCTGCTCCAATCGCCTGTAGGGACAAGAAATGAGCAGAGAATACAATACCTTGGACATACAATGAAGCTTGCAGAAAAGTTCATACTCAAGTTTCAACAAATTGAGTTCAGACTTTATCCTGCTATCCATAAATAAGTGCAGCGCAAATCTAAATATGAACAGCAAATAATTGATCTTATCGCATCAGTTATGAACAACAAATAATTGATCTTATCAGCAAATATGAACAGCAAATAATTGAATAATTTTTCTTTATTTTTAATTATTATATCACATCAGAGACAGTAAAGCCTTTGCTCATAAACTACCACCAAGATGACTCGTTTACACAGATTAAATCAACCCACGAAACATAAAAAGTAAAAGCATACAGATTATTAAATTAAGAAGAAAGCATAATTCTGAGGCCTTCTAAGTGAAAGAAGAACATTCAAGAATTAATATCATTACAGGTTTTTGTTCGATATTTCGAAAGGGAACAAGAACAGCCGAGAAGTATACGCACCTAAAGAGACTGGAAAAAGGAATTGCATTTCCGATCTTCGAGAAAGATAAGCGCATTTTGCTCTGTTGATGAGTGATTTCTTCCAAATCCAATCATCAAAAATTCAAAATTATGAATAAAATTCTGGCGATTCAAAACACCTCACCAAGTACTGCTTCCTCCAAATTCCCTTTCCGACAACACGAGCTATCTATTCCGGCTCCGATTCTATCATTCCCATTTCCCTAGCAATGTAGATATACGGCGTAAATAGGGCCTACATTGGAAAAAGTGTCAAATTAGCCCCTAAGTCGAGTGCATAGTGCAATTGGGTCTCGAAAAAAATTTCATTCAGATCTCCTAAATCTGTAAAAATTGTTTAATTAAGTCCAATTGACTTATTTATCAGGTTAAATACATACAGTGTTGACACGTATTCTTATTTTTTTTTTAAATATTATTTATTAGAATTTAATAATTATAATAACTAAAAATTTAAATTTAAAAAAAAAAAAAAAAAACACAAAAAAGTCACCGGATGTCTACGCCGTAACGCGGACAGCCGGGGGACAAC
Organism: Ipomoea nil; assembly: GCF_001879475.1. Classification (NCBI taxonomy): domain Eukaryota; kingdom Viridiplantae; phylum Streptophyta; class Magnoliopsida; order Solanales; family Convolvulaceae; genus Ipomoea; species Ipomoea nil. Next base: position 1,462,402 of record NW_017619570.1, read on the forward strand.
TGTGGCCGTCGGGTCACGGCTGTTTTTTTTTTTAAATAATTTTTTTTAATAATTATTATTATTATTTTAATTAATTTATAATAAATAATATTTTTAATTTAAAAATTAAAATAAGGACATGTGTCAACACTATATGCATTTAACCTGATAAACAAGTTAACTTGGACTTAATTGAACAATTTTACAGGTTTAGGGGACCTGAATGGAGCTTTTTTCACTTAGGGGACCCAATTACACTATCCACTCGACTTAGGGGGCCAATTTGACACTTTTTCCGCCTATATTATATTGATATATATTTTCGTAATTAAATTTTAAATTACATTAAAAAATACGAAAATCAATAAATTGAAATAAAATTTATATACTGCATACATACTGCTTTTTCTGTGGACTACTAGGCCATGCTCACGAGTATTGTTTAAAAGTCCGAGACTCATTGATGTCGATTGAGCAATATCCGTACGGGACGGACCTCAGGAGTGCAGGGGGGCGTCATGGACCGAAGGAGATTGGAGAGCCATGGTTGGTTCCCGTTGGTCAGTCTAAGGCGAGAACACCTGCTGTGGTCGGGGCTGTTGAGAAACGGCAGGTTGACGCGGCAGTTTTGGTAACAGTGAGGGGGATAGGGTGGTGGAGGCAGTGGCTAAGCGGCGACGGGAAGCTATGGTAATTATCATGAGACTGGGGTTCGGGGGAAGTGATGTGACAATGACAGATATTTCAAAAAACTTGCGATCGGCGGGTTCTGTTTCACAGGCCCGCTCAACCCAATGAGTACCCTAAGCTGGAACTGTCGTGGCTTAGGCAATCCACGTACAGTTCGCGAAGTGGTGGACATGGTGTCCCGTAAGAAGCCTGATTTTGTATTCTTAATGGAAACCAAGGTGGGACGAGTACACGCAGAACGTATTAGTGTCAAGCTTGGTTTCGATGGTTTATTTTATGTTGATTGTGTTGGATTGAGTGGTGGTTTGGCTTTGCTGTGGATGAAAAATAATACGGCAAGACTTTTGAGTTACTCTAAAAATCATGTTGATGTGGAAGTAGATATGACTGGGTTTCCAAAGTGGCGTATGACTTGCTTCTATGGTGTCCAGGAACGTAACAGGCGACATGAATCATGGGAACTAATTAGATCATTGGCGTCCAGGTCAACTCTCCCGTGGATTGTGTTGGGCGACTTTAATAATCTTATCTTTCAACATGAGAAGAGAGGGGGTAACCCGTATCCTAATGGCCTCCTTCGCGGTTTTGGGGATGCTATTGAGGATTTTGGGCTAGCCCAAATGACGATGGAAGGTTATCAGTATACTTGGGAAAATGGGAAAGGAACGGCTGAGTGGATTGAGGAAACACTGGATAAAGTATTGACAACAGAAAGCTGGCGTGACACTGTTACAGAGGCTCGGGTTTCTAATATGCTAACTCGAACGTCGGATCACTCTGCCCTCTTTTTAGGGATCCATGGCTCTCTAAGGAGAACTGGGAAGAGGGACTTTCGTTTTGAGATGGCATGGTTACATGATGAGGGATGTAGAGGAGTTGTGGAGGAGTCATGGCATGAAGGAAGGGGTAGGGGCTTACAGGATTGCATTGAATTATGTGGTGCCTGGTTGTCACGATGGGGAGGCGATCGTTTCCATACGTTTGGTGAAAAGATTATGACCATCCGGAAAGACCAGCTGCATCTACGAGGGCGCACGGACCCGGCTTGTCTGGCTGAGTTCCAGCGCCTGGAGGAGCATTTATCACGTATGGAGGCCCAGGAGGATGTTTATTGGAGACAGAGGGCCAAGCAACACTGGCTCAAGGGTGCTGATGCCAACACCAAATTTTATCACAGGTATGCCTCTCACCGAAAAAAAAAAAATACTATTTCTAGACTTATGAATGATAATGGGGATTGGGTTGAGGGTGATGCCATGAAGGTTGTTGCTATGAATTACTTTAAGAATATTTTCTGCACTGGCCATCCTGAGAATAGGGAAAAAAATTTTGCGAGGATAGTCCCACGGGTAACCCAGTCACAAAATGAAAGTCTACTGCGCCCCTTTGAGATGGATGAGGTTAAAGTTGCACTCTTTTCAATGTTTCCTGATAAAGTCCCTAGACCGGATGGTATGAATCCCGGATTCTACCAGCACTTCTGGGATGTTGTGGGTGGAGATGTTTCGCAATTTGTGATTAATTGTTTAAATTCGCATTCCTTTCCCCGTAATTTGAATGATACAGATGTGGTCTTGATCCCTAAGAAAGATACCCCCAACTAATGACTGATCTTAGGCCTATTGCCCTGAGTAATGTGGTGTACAGGGTTATGGCTAAGATGATTAAAGAGAGAATGAAGGCTTTGATGGAGGGAATTATATCTGAGTCGCAGAGTGCTTTCATACCAAATAGATTGATTACTGATAATATTTTATTAACTGCGGAGGTTGGGCATTACTTAAATAGGAAACAGTGTGGTACTACAGGTTGGAGTGCTATTAAGTTGGATATGGCCAAAGCCTATGACCGTATGGAATGACCTTTTCTACGAAGTATGCTCTTAGCTCTTGATTTTGATGGTAGATGGGTAGAGCTTATTATGTTATGTGTAACCACAGTTTCTTACAGCTTCCTAATCAATGGCTCTCATAGTGACCTTTTGATGCTGTCACAGGGTTTAAGACAAGGGGACCCTCTATCTCTCTACCTTTTCATTATTTGTGCAGAGGGGCTCTCTTTACTTTTACAACAGGCGCAAAACAGTGGCTCTATCCATAGTTGCAGAGTAGCCAGGGGTGCATGTGACAACCCAAAATTTAATTTTTAGAAATTTCAAAATAGCCATTTTCACTCCATTAAAAATTTTTGCGATAAATTGGTGTTTGAATAAATTATTTTGAGTTACATTTTAAATTAATTCAACACCGAAACTTATTTTAATTCCAAAATCTTAAATTTTCAGGTACTTCGTGTACCAAGTTTTAAACTTAGAAACCAATCTGAGTGAGACCGGGAGAAATCTGAACCAAGTGTTTGTTTAGAAATCATCTTTGAAAAAATCTATTTTGACCCCAAGTTATTCAAAAATCATCTTTCTAGCCTTGGTTCATGATATAAGGTGAACCTTGACTATTACTACAAGACAAAGCATTTGATGAGATATTTTAAAGCAAGCAATTACATTTTCACCCCTCAACCCTAGCAACAAAAGAACACAATTCTACCCTAACTCTTGTTCATTCTCTTCATCTCCCTTGGCAGCCATTTTCCCCTCTCACGTGAATCTCTCTCTCTCTCTCTCTCTCTCTCTCTCTCTCTCTCTCTCTCTCTCTCTCTCTCTCTCTCTCTCATATATCCTCCTTCATCTTTGAAGCTTCATCTTCCAAAAACCTAGGTCCAAGACTTGGTAAGATTTCATCTCTTCTTCTCCATTTTCCTTTGATTAGCTTGTCTTTGAGATAGATTATCTAAGCTAGATGTATTTTTGGGTATTGTGTTGGTGGTTGCTTGAGAAATGGAGATGGTGAAGAGGAAGACCTAGCTTGAGGTTGGAGATAGAGGGATTCTTGAGGTTGAAGCTTGAGGTATAACCCATGGATTCCCAAATCTAGTATTTTTGCCCTTAAATATGTGATTTATTTGTGCAAGTGGGTTTATACTTATGTATTGAGTGTTTAAAGTGATGAAATATATGTTATTTGTTGTCATCTTGCTATGTGATTTTGGAGAAGTGTTCATCTGTTGAAGTGTTAATAGAATTGCAGTAGTAGAGAACCTTTCTGGGGAGCTAACGGACTATAGTAATGAATCTTGACAAAATTTGTCACTATAGTTTGTAGTGGCTCATTGATAAGTATATTAGTGAGTAAGAGTGAGAGCTTGGGATTTATTCTCATTGTTGGCATTATATTTTAAGCTTTAATTGATATGTGATGCTTTGAAAATTGTTTAAAGTGGGATTTGGATCCTAACCTCTTAATTACTAATTAAAATCCCTTCCATTTGAGCTACTTCAACCTTTAAGAAATTATCTTGGAGCATATATTATATTATTTAGGCTTGAAGGATTATTTAAATTTAAAAGTATTTTTTTTTATTATAGAAAATCATAAATATGTTTGAGAAGGGTTTAAACTACCAAAAGCTATGATTTGACAAGAAAGCTCTATTTCAAGAATTATATATATGAGTATATATGTTTTGGGGAAACTTTATACTTGATTTTGAGAATATATACTTATATAATTATGTATGAGGTGTATATTTGATTATAAAGATATTTGAAGCTTATTCTATTATTTCTCTAAAATTTCTTAGCTATTAACATCGTATATTTTGGGAAATACTATGTATCCCTAGAAAGGTTTAACCTAAGAGCTTTTGATCTATAAAGTGTATAACTCCATGGTCCGTGAGTTTCTCCAGTGCAGTGGCCGGGCCCTTGTGGCTTAGCTATGTGTCGTTTTAGACCAGGTGTCACGGGCCCTTGTGGCTCGGTACCTTGGGGCCGTCATGACGCATGTTTGGCCTTTGATTTCGTTGATTTTGGAGTAGAAATGAGCATGTTTTGATAGAATTTGTGTTGGAATTGTTTACAGAAATGTGCAAGTGAGTTATATCAGACTTAGATTGCCTATTTGATCTTCCTGATGCTAATTGAGTGTTAAATGGAGAAGCATGATCATTAAGTGATTAAGTTTTGTTAGAAAAGCATGACTCAAGTGTGTTTGATGTTTCATGGAAATTATAGTTTGTTATAATTGTGAAAGTATACAAAGTATGTTATTTTGCAACCAAGCATGATTATGTGTTTTTGAGAGTTCACTATGATATTTAGAATTGAAGCATGTTGCACAGTAATTTACATTCTAAGCATATCATGTTATAGAAGTGCATAAATGGCCAACATGAGACTAAGTATTATTTACTAAAACTCATGAGCATGTGGAAAGTCTTTATCTTGTTGCATTGAGAAGTTGTTGAGATGTGACATGCATAAGTTTGGTGCACAAGATATATATATATATATATATATATATATATATATATATATATATATATATATATATATATATATATATATATACATTATCTATATCAGTGAGGTTTTGGAGGGCCCGTTGGGACTATGTCCTTTCGGAGTAAAAGAAAAAGTAACGGATATTGCGATCCGACAGATTTATCATGTAACACGGTGTATTCCCACGTTATGAGATTGGAGACTGCCCGCCAGACTTGGAATCCTGGTTAGGGGGTGTGCACACTAAAAGTATGATACCTGATTCCACATAGAAAGCAAGAAAGAATGAAAGAACCAAGAGAGTGGTTCTGTGGGCGAGTTGAGTATGTGGCCGGCTAGATTGCCGAGCCGGTTAGGTCCATTCACGGTTTGTGAAGACCTACCTCCCCACGAGTTAGAGGTTCCGTAGTTACGGATGTGGCGGATGCACGGGATTGCACCGTACGCTAGGGCTTCGCTGTGGAGGAGTACCTGCCTCACACAATAAGAGAAATGAGAAGTATGAGAAAGTTTGAGCAAGCAAGATATCGAGTCAAGAGACTCAAGAGAAAGAAAGCGAGTCATCGTGACTCTAAGAAACCTCCACATAAAAGTATTCTATTTTACAAACGAGTGTATGAGTATACTTATAGTATTGCACGAGACTGCATAGTGAGAATGTTTGCACGAGATTGCATTTGAGTATAGTATTGCACTAGATTGCATAATGAGAATGTTTGCACGAGATTGCATTTGAGTATAGTATTGCACTAGATTTCATATGAGAATGATTAACCGAGATTGTATATTGAGCATGATTTCTTTAATTGCATTTTGATATCTTATATATCTAGTTTGCAAGATGTGATCTTGAAAGCATGATGATAACTTCGTATTGGTTGTTAGTATGAATTTGATTGATAGCATGAGTTCGTTATGATGAGTTTTGTTATGAGAAATATGTGTTTGAGTATTTATGTTGATGAGTTATTTATATTTTAAGCATGCATGTCGATATTATAGGTTGCAAGCATATAGAAAGTCTGTGATGTATCTAAAGTTGTCTAAGTGTTGAGATTGTTTGATTTAGTATGTGAACAAATATTTTTCCAAAGTATACTCTATAGTACTTTATAGGGTTGAGTGTGGTTATACTTAGCTTCGTGCTAACGGGTGTTTTCTATTTGTCTATTTGCAAAACCCCTTTCAGGTGGGCCCAGCTTTTGAGAGTGCTCGAGTTAGACTAGTGTAGTTAGTTGCTATGTAGTCTAAACTCTTGATCTATTATCGTGGTTTTTGAGATTATGGATGTAGACACCTTTTGTTTTGTTGGTAATAGACACCGGGGTACTTTTCCCCAAGTTACTTTAATGTAGTAAATTTCAGATGTTAGTTTGACATGATATTTAGTTTCACCCTTAGCCTGTGCAATCACCGTGGGAAGGTGGTTGTGGCGGTGAAATTGTGTCGGATGTGGTTGAATCCCTAATGACATGTGATAGTAGGTCATTTGCCGATTTTTGGGCTTCATTGCATCAAAATGAATTGTTGATGGGTGTAATTGCACCTTTAAAGAGTTGAAAAGGCTAATTGACTTTTTAGCTAAAGTTCGAGGGTCTATCCTTTTCCCAAAAAAAAAAAAAAAAAAAAAACAATGCTATGGCATGCTGGCTTCTCCGTCTTAAAAGTTGAAAATTAAACTTTTACAATTATCTAATCTACATCTACAATTCTAATATGAGCCAATAATGTTAGGCCCTTAACTGGAACAAAAAAATGTCGGTATTATTGTTTCTTAAAATGAATGGTTCATATTATTTTGATTTTAGTATTTTTTTAATGATTTTCCTTATTTACCCTCTATTATATTATTTTATTCACTTAAATAACCTAAATTCCGTTAGTATAAACTTTAGTAACGGAATATTCCGTTAACTATTTATTATTTTTAACTTACTCATTAATTTCTATAAGAAAGGTCTTAGGTTCGAACCTCATCCCAATTAGAATTGGCATAATTGTTAAACATATACTACGAATATGTTAAAATATATATTGATAGGATATATCCCGACCGGCAAGCCACGTCTTTTCTTGTTATTTGTGCAGGTTTACAGGTCAAACATTCCTGAAGGAAGCCGGTCGGGGCCGACCGGCGTATCTCCCGACAGATGTCTTCAACACCCGATTGATGGCCCTTGAACGAGAGATTCGAGAAGAAGCACGTGGCATCGTTACGCGATGACAGGCAGGGCTCGCTGGGTGAAGACACGTAGGTGCTATGTGGGTTACATGCCAGCCGGCCGGAATTGTGTCTCCGGCCTAGCGGCTATAAATACCCGCGGTGGCTACAGTGTGAGGGACTTTTGGAACGATCGATAGACTATCTACAGAGCTAACTGACCGCAGTCAGTCGGCCCTCTGGATAGTCATTTAGATTGTATTAGGTCCTTCTTTGATCAATAAAAGTCTTTATTTGCTTTTACTTGGTCTTATTAGTATCTTGACCGCATTACGTGGAATTTATACTATCATTTTGGCGCCGTCCGTGGGGACCGAGAACGAAAGTTACGTTTGACGAGTACCAGTTCCATGTATCACTATGTATCCATACATGTACCAAATGGCCGAGGATGAGCAAGCCGATGCCGCCAGTTCATCCGACCATCAACGCACGCAGTACCAGGGTCAGACCATCAATCTGAACCTCAACCTATCACCACCTCATCCGGCAACCCAGAACCCGGTCGCCCAGCAACCGATTAATTACATCCAACCGGGGTATCCACCTCCCGGCCCGCAGTACCCATTCCCCGGGCAATATCCATACCCGGTCCCTCCTCCACAGTATGGGTATTGGCCCGGCACACCAATGTATTATACGCCGACGACCGGTTACCCACAATACATGCATGTGCACACGGCTCCAGCTTCCGCTCCTCCGATTTACCCGACCATTCCGACCAAGCCGGAGCTTCAGCCCGCTCCCTAGGCTAGGCGCTCGGCTCATTCGAGGTTGGGGTCGCAGGGTGCCGAGGCCATGGAGGAACCACGGCAGGCTTCTCAGGTGCAACTGGAGATGTAGGCTCGGGCGGAAGACCCGGAATTGGAAGCCAACCGGGCGGTGGCATTCGAGCGGCTCCGTCCAGCAATGCGGCAGAGATTAGGACCGCAGGACCCGAGCAGGCGCTCGGTAGATTCGCCGATGCGAGCAGCCAGCCAGGAGGGGTCATCAGGGCATAGTGGGTCCAAGTCACATCGAAGACGACGGGCTCGGGAACCAGCCCAGACGGTCGAGCATGATGAGACCCGAGGAATGCTCAATGACCTTCGAGTGGAATTCACTCGTTGGCAAAACGAGCACGTTGCGAGGCCCCCGGTCAATCAATCAGCCTCCTTATTGAAGACGCCCTTCATGGCGGAGATAATGGCCCAGCCTTACCCGCTCGATTTGCAAGTCCCTGGCAACAAAGAGTATGATGGGCGTACAGACCCTGAGGTTCACGTCAACACCTACTACGGCAACATGTTGATGATGGGCGTGTCTGACGCCGTAATGTGCAGGGCTTTTTATTCCACGCTCACCGGTCGGGCGGCGGAATGGTTTAGGTCACTTCAATCGGGTTCCATCGCTGACTTTGCCACCCTCGCAATGAAATTCAACCGGAAATTTGTGACATCCAGGATCATCAGGAAGCCCTATATGTACCTGGAAAAGGCCAAGCAATTAGAGGGGGAGAGCTTGTCCGAGTTTTTGGTCAAGTGGAAAGCGGCGGTCGGGGAGGTTGAGCCGATGGACGATCTTACCGCCATCCACATGCTCCACATCTCCCTTCGGGCCGGTTATTTGTATCAGGATTTCATCCTCCACCCGCCGACCACTTATGAGGAAGCTCTCCGTTGAGTGACGGATTACGCCAATGCCGGTGAGGCGAACGCCGTCAAGAGATCGCAGGAGGTCGGGACTTCACCCCGGAAGCCCTCCGGTCGGGCAGAACATCGATCGGGTGACGACCATCCCCGATCTCGTACCCGGCCAGGAGAGTTCACGGCGCTTAACCGATCAGCGGCGGAAGCTATGCAGTACGCCCAATCTTGCAACCTCATCAAGCTACCTCATCCCGGACCAGAGGGAAGAGACAAATCGAAGCATTGCGCTTATCATCGTTGCGCTGGGCACGATACGGAGGAGTGTACACATTTGAAACAGCTGCTGGAAGATTTGCTTAGCTTGGGAAAGCTGGACAAATGTGTGGGCAAAAGGGAAGAGAGCAAGAAAGATGTTGATCGAAGAGACCATAGGCGCTCCCACCATCGCTCGGATCGCTCAGATCGGTCGGGTCAAGACTGCAGAGATCCTGACCCTCCATCCAACAGCCGACCATTCATGTGATCTTCGGCGGTTTGGACGACGTTTCCCGACCCCGGGAGAGCTGCCCGGTCGCGATCGTAAACTCCCATGAAACCGGGAAAAGGCAGAAGATGGTGCCTATCACCTTCTCGTTGGAGGATCAACCAGATAGTGGTGACCACGGGATGGAAGCCCTCGTGGTCACGATTGATGTAATGGGGATAGATGTCCATAGAGTCATGGTGGACACGGGGAGCAGTGTTAACGTCCTTTATTTCGACGTATTTGAGAAGCTAAGATTGGACAAGCGCGAGCTGATTCCGTCGGCGTACCCTTGTCGGGATTTACCGGGGCCACCATACGCCTCGAAGGCAAAATTACACTCCCAGTCGAGATCGGCACCCCGCCCAAATCTGTGAAGACCGAGATAGAATTCGTTGTGGTCAATCTGCACTGCGTCCACAACATTATTTTGGGCCGACCGGCCATCATGAAGGTCGGTTGGATCATCTCCATGCCCCATCTATGCATGAAGTTCCCCACCCCGAACGGGGTTGGAGTTGTACGTGGAGATGTCCAATCCGCGAGGAAATGTTATACACGGGCCGCCAATAAGCGTGATACTGGCACCTCGTCCCGTGTGAATACTATTGTCAAGGAAGCCACCAGTGACCGGAAGGAGCAACCCGAGCCTTCCGAAGAGATCAAAGAAGTTCCCTTGTCCGAGGAACGACCGGATAGGAAAATCAAGATTGGTCGGACCCTCACCCTCGAGCTACGATTGGAGATACTGGCAATCCTCTGGGAATTTGCCGACATCTTTGCGTGGGGGCCCGAAGATATGCCCGGGATTGATCGTACCGTTATCTGTCATAAGCTTGCTGTAGATCCCGCGACAAAGCCAGTCGTGCAGAAGACTCGGCACTTATCCTCCGACCGCCGAGAGTTTGTTAGAGAGGAGGTCAAAAAGATGGCGGCGATCGAACACATCCGATCGGTCATCTATCCCGAGTGGGTGGCTAATATTGTTCTTGTTCCTAAGCCCCCAGCATGGAGGATGTGCATCGATTTTACTGACCTCAATAAAGCATGCCCGCTCGACCCGTACCCGCTCCCGAGTATTCATCAAATGGTCGATGAGACGGCCGGGGCCGAGCTCATGAGCTTCATGGATGCATTCAAGGGCTATCACCAGATAATGATGCACCATGAAGATGAGAGCAAGATAGCCTTCGTTACCCCGGATGGATTGTATCACTACAAAAAACGCCTATATAGCGACGGATTTAGCTACGGACAATTTTAATTTTATTGTTAGATTTACATTTAGCGACGGATTAGCGAGGCATTTGCGATGGATATTGCGATGAAATATTTCCGTCGTTAAATACGTAGCTAATTTTAGCGGTAAATTTTGGCGCAAAAGCTAACGATGGAATTGCGACAGATTAGCAACGGATTTTTGGCGGGTTAATTTCATAATTTTAATAGCTACGACTTAGCGACGGATATATATATCCGTCGCTATATAGCTACGGAAATTAAGATCCGTCGCTAGATTTCTACGCGGTTTTAATTATGTTTAATACCTAGCGACAGATATAATTATCCGTCGCTACATTTGTAAGAGGGATTAATTTCTAACACTTTAACGACGGACTCTCTCTTCCGTCACTAAATTTATAACCTGAATTTTTTAGCATTTCCAATACTATAAACATTCTAGCGACGGATTTGATTATCCGTCGCTATATAGCTGGCAAATCATATTACTTCACCCGAATTGTTTAACATATGTTTTAATTCCTAGCGACGGACCCTGGATTCCGTCGTTATCTAGCGTCATTCTCTGGCAAATCATATTAAATTCTAGCGGTGGACGTTAATTCCATCGTTGTCAAATAATATTAACCCTAACTCTCTCTACCGTCTCTGTACTCTACAGTGTCTCTACACCACCGCTATTTTCCTCTAACAAGTGTTGTCTGCCGATCGTCGCTTCTCCGTACGTCGACCGACGCTTCTCCATGCTTCGATTCTCCGCCCGTTGACCGTACGTCGCTTCTCCGTCGACTGTACGTCGCTTCTCCATCGACCGTCTCTCTAAGGTATGTATTTTGTGCTTTATTAGATTTTTTGATTTGAGTGTTTATGTGGTGAGCTGTCGTAGGCTTCCAAATTAAAACCTTACAAACGTAGTAGCGGGAGTAAGGATCGATCCCACGAGAAGTAACTAGTTTAACTTTTGTGCTCAAATTAAAGGTAGGGGGGTTTGGAATATATCGAGAATAAAGATAAAATAAAAGAGAATTTAAATAAACAAGAAATTTAATTGAACGAATAAAGCAATGAAAATAATATATCGAAAACACTTATAATAGGAGACCTTGGTTAGTAAAGATCCACCACCGGAATTCAACACTGATCATTGATTAATAAAGTAATTAATATGCAATTGAATATTTGTCGTGAAATTATTTCATTTCTGTTTTCCCTTAGTTGTAGGTAAATAAAGCACAAGCGGTTTAATTACCCCTAACTACTAAATAATCTAAGACAAGCGCTATAGATTTAATTTAATAGCAGCAATAGGAACTAGGAAAACCGACAAACTAAATAACACAAGCACAAGCGGTTGCATTTAATTTAGGAAAATATTCTACCCGAGACCCAATTATCACTAAGCCGTCAATAATTAACCTCAGTTGCTACTGAATATTAGAATAATTTGTAGCACAACATTATCTAATATAGCAAATAATTATATCAAATAAATAACTAGTAGGCCTCCCTAGCAATTAAATGATACAACTATTCAAATAATTTAGAAGAATATTTAATACTCAAAATGCATAAAAACATATATATAATAAAGTTAAATAAATAACCTTACAGCGTTATGAACTCCGGGGCTTCAATTTACTAAACCAACTAGAAATTAGCCACAAATGGACATTGATAACAACTTCAACGAATACTATAGAGGAGGGAAGAATGAACAGCTTACAATAGAAAACCTTAACTATTTATATATTTTCCCAATCATTTTCTACCACTCATTTTTCCTATTATTTTGCCTTATGCCTGAGTCTTCCACAATTCCAGCCATGTTATTATGATGCATGCCTGTACAAAAAAGAAAAAATCAATTGTAAAGTTTAGATTTATAATATATATATATATATATATATATATATATATATATATATATATATATATATATATATATATATATAAAAGTAATTATAATGTAGTACGCATTATATGTATACTATAATGCATTCTATATTATATATATTATATTATATATTATATTGTATATTATATATATATAGTATTAAGTACGTAGTATGTACTCTTATAAATTATATATTATATATATTATATATACTATAAGAAAAGATTATACTATGTATATAAAAAGAACTAATTATTAGATAATATTAAATAATTAATATAAAAATATTATAAAGATGTACCTAAAATATGAGCGTAAAATATGCCCATCAAATTCCCCCACACTAAAACGTTTGCTTGTCCCCAAGCAAAAATATTATTTGCGAAATAAATAGAAATGAAATTCCCAAAACTCATAACATATCATGAACAACAATCTGAAGCACCCTGCAATTAATAAGTTAGCACCCTGCAATTAATAAGTTAGCACCCTGTCCCTGTTTGAAAATGGAGAAAACTAAATAAGTAAGCCCTCACAGGAATATCACTCATCACTCAAGTGTTTGATGGGTATAAATTTCACTCAAGTTCATTCCTATAAAATTGATCTACCATAGGCTTGCATATCTTCTCAATCACCACTACAAGAGTCATGCATGACACAAATCATAAGGACTTTTCACAGGTTGTAATGGGGCTAGGGTTAAGGTAGGGAATTTTTAGGAAATTAGCTTAAACAAAAGCTTCAAACTAGAGGAACAAATAAATACAAGTAATCCAACACCCTCAATTTCCAATCAAAAAAAACACATCCCATTGAGGTACAGAATGCTTCCTCAGTATTACCAGAATTTCCCCTTACTTCATTTATTTAGAAGTAACTTCAACTCAAAATCAATTGCTGATTCTTTTTCATTTTCTCATAAATTTTCAGCAATATTCTTCTTTTTCAAACGTATATTCTTCATTTTTCCATTTCATTTTTTTTCAATTTTTCATGTTTTTTTTTTTTTGAATCGTGAACTGCTTCCTCTTTTCTTTTTTCATAGAAGACCAACGACATATTGGCAATGAAGATACAACTCACCTCACTCTCAATCATATTAATAAGAGTAAGTGATCTCCCCCACACTTATCCTTCCCAACCTCACGTAGATTACAAAAATAATCCAAAATTTGCTCCACTAGTTATTCAGCTGGGTGAAGGCATTATTTTAGATATAAAAGGCTTGTAATGTGGTCCAAAATAAAGAAAGGAATGGCCATAAAGCTCAAAGTGGTTAACAAAGGGAAATAAATCATAGGACAAACCGGTTATTTGGCTAGTGAGGCTCAAAGTCAAATAATGGCCTTAATCACATTTGAATCATGCATGGTCTAATTAGCTTTAAAATAGAATCAAGGAAAGTTCTAGAGAAACAAAATTATGGAAGAAATCACACAAAAGAAAGAAAATAAGACCGAAGTGTCAGTCAGTGGCTCAAAACACTCACAGGTTTATTGCTTACTTAATATAGCCACTACATATCAAACAAGAGATGCTAACAAACTAATCACAACTTGCCAAACTATTTATTCAATCATGTTATGCATTCCAAGAAAGAAAAAAAAATATTATTTTTCAAAATAATACTTATTTTGCATAAAATATTAATAAAATATTTTTTGAAAATTATGAAATAAGAAAACAAATAATAATAAAAATTTGTTTGACATAAGCAAACAAACAATAAAACTAAATTAAGTAAACAAATAATAAAACTAAATCTCCTCCCCCACACTTATTATCAACATTGTCCCAAATGTTGAATAAAAACATGCAGAAAAAGGGTTATTGAATGAGAATAGGGAATAAAATAAAATAAAATAAAATAAAAATGGAACAAACACACCTTAGGTTGCCTTCCAAGCAGCGCCTTTGTTTATCGTCGTTGGCTCGACTTATGATATATCTTTAAATTTCCATCGTCTTTTTGAGTACCTTCGATGATTATGAGTATTCAAAGAAATAGCCCCTTCATGCAGATTAGGACTCAAAGATGATTTATTATTTGGTTCTTCTTTATTTTCAATAGAAGCAATTGCATTAAATTTAACAAGTTTCAAGGAATCAACAAAAATTGCAAAATTATCATCACTAGGAGATTTCATGGTATCATAAATATTAAAGTTCACAAATTTACCATTAGACTCCATTGTAAGCATGCCACTATGAATATCAATTTTCATTTTTGCGGTTTTTAAAAATGGTCTTCCTAACAAAATATGAGAAATTTGATTATTATTTTCCATATCAAGGACATAAAAATCAGCAGGAAAAACCAAGTTATTAACTTCAACAAGCAAATCTTCAATCATACCCCTAGGATATGTAGTAGATCCATCAGCCAATTGAATTATTATACTAGATTTATTCAAGGGTCCAAGATTTAAAGAAGCATACACAGAATATAGCATAACATTAATAGAAGCTCCTAAATCTAACATAACATTTTCAAGTTTCACACCACTTATCATGCACGGAATAGTAAACATACCTGGATCTTTGCACTTTTCAGGAAGATTGCCTTGACTAGCCATAGAGACATTCTCGTGCACTTTCACTTCATCAACTCCTTTATTTTGTTTCTTTTTCAATGTGCATACCTCTTTTAGAAAATTTGCATAGCGAGGTACCTTTTTCATAGAATCTAAAAATGGTTTATTAGCCTCACATTCACGAAATGTCTCATATAAATCATTATTTGAGTTTCCTCTTATTGGTTCCAAAAGAGCTTGAGGAAAAGGGGGTACTGGTTCATAATCAGAAAAAGAAGAAAGGTTACCTTGGGACTTCTCTTTATTGGCAATGTTACCTGCACTTATTTCCTTGTCTAAATCAACATTCTTTTCCAGCGACATACTTCTCACAGTAATTGCACTTACATTCTCTTTAGGATTAACGATCGTTTGAGAGGGTAATTTGCCAGAGCTCTGTGCTTCCAACCGACTTACCGTAGTTGCTAGTTGGCCCACTTGCCTTTCTAAGTTTTGAATACTAACCTTTGTTTCTTGAATACTAGCTCTTGTCTCTTGTTGGAATAGTTGTGCTTCTTGTTGAAACTGCAAAGTGTTAGTAGCAAGAGATTTAACAATATCTTCTAGATTCATACCTGAGCTAGAGCTTTGGGCTAGTTGTTGGCTATACTGTTGAAAGTTGGAACGATTCTGAACAAACTGGTTCCCTTGTGAGTTCCCATAGCTAAGGTTCGGGTGATCCCTCCATCCAGGATTATATTTATTAGAAAATGGATCATACTTACCTTGAGGTTGTCCAGGAAAACCTCTAGCCATGTTGACTTGTTCAACTTCTTGAAGAGTTGGGCAGGCATCAGTTTGGTGCCCAACTACCGAGCAAATTCCACATGCTTTTACAGTTTGCATATTGCCTACTGCTAATTGACGAACAAGAGTAGTTAAACCAGTAATTTGTTGTTCAAGAGCAGAAATATTTACCTCATTCACTTGCTTAGACGGTTGGACAAGTCTATTGCAAAACTGTTGAGAATTTGCAGCCATGTTTGCAATTAGAGTTCTCGCAGCGTCCGGTGTCTTGTCAACTAAAGCACCACCACTTGCGGCATCAATCATGCTTCTATCCATAGGAAAAAGTCCTTCATAAAAATACTGAATGAGTAATTGATCACTAATTTGATGGTGTGGGCAGCTTGCACATAATTTCTTGAAACGTTCCCAATATTCATACAACGACTCTCCATTGTTTTGTCTTATACCACAGATTTCCTTTCTAATGTTGGCCGCCCTTGAAGCTGGGAAATATTTTTCAAGGAATAGTGTCTTTAAGTTATTCCATGTGGTGATGCTCCCAGAAGGTAGATAGTATAGCCAATCCTTCGCTGAATCTTTCAACGAAAAGGGAAAGGCTCTTAACTTGATTTGTTCTTCAGTAACCCCAGTGGGTTTCATACTCGAACACACCACATGAAATTCCTTTAAGTGTTTGTGCGGATCTTCACCTGCAAGTCCATGAAAAGAAGGCAAAAGATGAATTAATCCAGATTTCAGTTCGAATTGTACATTAGCATCTAGAGCGGGAAAAGTGATGCATAAAGGTTGCTGATCCAAATTTGGAGCTCCAAGCTCTTTTAAAGTCCGATTTTGAGCCATGGGTTCCCCTTCTGAATCAGAATTGGTAGAATCGGTAGCCAGATCACTAAACTCCAATTTCCTCAAAGCTTGTTTCTTCCACCAGCGTATAGTTCTTTCAATTTCCGGATAGTACGGCAAGAGTTCTTGATTAGCAGATCGAGTTATAGGCATAAACAAAAAGAAAATATATTTTGATTTGCAATTATGTAAAAGTAATGAAAGAAAAGAAAATTATTATTTTTATTTTCGTTTGGGACAAATTGAAAAACAAATAAACAAATAACAAAATAAATAAATAAATAAATAAACAAACACAAAATAAGCTAGAAAATCTCCCCGGCAACGGTGCCAAAATTTGGTGAGCTGTCGTAGGCTTCCAAATTAAAACCTTACAAACGTAGTAGCGGGAGTAAGGATCGATCCCACGAGGAGTAACTAGTTTAACTTTTGTGCTCAAATTAAAGGTAGGGGGGTTTGGAATATATCGAGAATAAAGATAAAATAAAAGAGAATTTAAATAAACAAGAAATTTAATTGAACGAATAAAGCAATGAAAATAATATATCGAAAACACTTATAATAGGAGACCTTGGTTAGTAAAGATCCACCACCGGAATTCAACACTGATCATTGATTAATAAAGTAATTAATATGCAATTGAATATTTGTCGTGAAATTATTTCATTTCTGTTTTCCCTTAGTTGTAGGTAAATAAAGCACAAGCGGTTTAATTACCCCTAACTACTAAATAATCTAAGACAAGCGCTATAGATTTAATTTAATAGCAGCAATAGGAACTAGGAAAACCGACAAACTAAATAACACAAGCACAAGCAGTTGCATTTAATTTAGGAAAATATTCTACCCGAGACCAATTATCACTAAGCCGTCAATAATTAACCTCAGTTGCTACTGAATATTAGAATAATTTGTAGCACAACATTATCTAATATAGCAAATAATTATATCAAATAAATAACTAGTAGGCCTCCCTAGCAATTAAATGATACAACTATTCAAATAATTTAGAAGAATATTTAATACTCAAAATGCATAAAAACATATATATAATAAAGTTAAATAAATAACCTTACAGCGTTATGAACTCCGGGGCTTCAATTCACTAAACCAACTAGAAATTAGCCACAAATGGACATTGATAACAACTTCAACGAATACTATAGAGGAGGGAAGAATGAACAGCTTACAATAGAAAACCTTAACTATTTATATATTTTCCCAATCATTTTCTACCACTCATTTTTCCTATTATTTTGCCTTATGCCTGAGTCTTCCACAATTCCAGCCATGTTATTATGATGCATGCCTGTACAAAAAAGAAAAAATCAATTGTAAAGTTTAGATTTATAATATATATATATATATATATATATATATATATATATATATATATATAAAAGTAATTATAATGTAGTACGCATTATATGTATACTATAATGCATTCTATATTATATATATTATATTATATATTATATTGTATATTATATATATATAGTATTAAGTACGTAGTATGTACTCTTATAAATTATATATTATATATATTATATATAGTATAAGAATAGATTATACTATGTACATAAAAAGAACTAATTATTAGATAATATTAAATAATTAATATAAAATATTATAAAGATGTACCTAAAATATGAGCGTAAAATATGCCCATCATTATGAGAATAGCCAAAATTTATGTCGATATTAGGGTGGTTATTAATTGTACATTTCTGGAGGTTCTGAAGGTCACCGTCGCTGGCTACAAGTGGTGCAAATTCCGGGCTTTGCCACATCCCTCTTGGAATCTGCTTCTGTGTGCAACATTCATATCGTAAGAACCAACTGTATCTTCAAATAATTGTTTTAATTTTTTTGTCTGATCTGTTTGGTTTTGTGTCCACTGAAAAGAAGTAAACAACCATTGGTTGTAACTTTTGTGTGGCACAGGTTGTATTGTACATTTGTACAATCAGTGAATTAGGTATACACAATTGTTTTTGTTAAGTTTAATAATCAATCTTATATGTATATATGAGAGACAACAATGTCTTGATCAAACTGTTGAGAAATCAGAATGGTTTTATATAGTAAGAAAGTAGCCATGAATTGAGTAGTTGAGTTTACATAGTCTAATGCCAGCTTGATCTGCAAATCTGCAATAATGGAGAGCTGTTGGTATAAACAATTTGAGAATACAAGGTTGCAAAGATATGGCCATGAATTGCCCACATTGTAGTTAAAAGTAAGGTCCAAATAAACTTATAGTTTTGTCACAATTGTTATACCCCATAGATCATGGTCCACCTTACATTGTTGACTTTGCCTAAAACTGTATCTCAATTTAACATATTATCTGAGAAAAAGAAATAAAATTACTGGCCATCATTAACTAGTTAATACCATTATGAAAAAAGAAAAAAAGAAAATCTTGTCAATATGGATTGTTGTTTTAAACCCCTAGGTGTTCAAGAGATCAACTGTACTGTGTTAAATTCTAATTGCTTGTACTTCTATGTTATGAAATAATTTACTGTGTTAAGCAATTAGCCAAAACAAACAGATCATACATACATCCAAAAATAATGGCACATATGTTTTTCCCTTAGTCTTTAAGAGGGGCATCTGTTAGTGTCTTTAAATTATGCTGCAATGCAGTGCTGCATATAACATACATACATGCCAGTGTGCTTCTTGATTGGCATATAATTGAACATATAATTGCCATGGAAACTATTATCTATCCCATTATATTGTTACAGTTTTTGGACCACAAACAAACGTTGTCACCATGTCTTCAGACCACAACATTAATCTGAGAATTAACCCAAAAATCTGGACAAAAGAGAAAGGGATGGAGCAGACTGAAACTAACACTCAAGTTTATCATCACAAGTTGAAAGGTAAGATTGGGAAGTCAGCTTTTAAAAGATGTTAAGAATCTTGAAATCATCATTACCATAAAGTACTATACTCAGCTCTCATCAATTCAACCTCAGATTCTCCATTCCCAAACCCAAAATTAAAATAAAAAAAAGGGCCCAGAAACCGATCAAACTCCATAGTTTCTGTCTCGGAAAAATGACAGCCTAGAAACAGTAAGAAAATTCCCAGAACCAATAGCTGCAACGTAACAGCAAAAGTTGGTGGTTTTTGAGAACTTTTCATGCTTTGAGTTTGAAATCTCTTTTCGTAGAGAATCTGGTCCCAAAGCTTGAGATTTTTGGTATTTGGTATTTGATTTTTGGTATTTAAAAAATAGATTTGACACTTAGGAAACCCATTAGTTGATACCTTCTCACCCATGTTCAGCTACAATGACAAAGATATTCATGAAAGTGATCCATCCGAATGGATATAATTGGAAGAGTGTGCCTAATGAGTACAAAGAGACATACTTTGAGGAATTTAAGGTAAATTTTGAGTTTAAATATTTGAATGTTGGATGTAGAAAACTTTGATTGAATATTTGTTTTTGTGTGGTGAACTTAAGCTGCAGAATGGTGCATTTCTTGTATAATTGAAATCTGCAGTAGGTACTAGTCAGGCAGGCTTGTTTGTTACTAACTAAATGTAGAAAAATTGCAGCTTAAATTGTGCTTTGGATATTTATAGTTAAGTTGGCTGCTTAAATTGTGATTTGGACATTTCTAATTGTGCTTTGGACATTTCTAATTGTGCTTTATTTAAATTTGATGAACTTGTAATGTTACAAAAATTTTGAGGAATTTAAGGTAAATTTTGAATTTAAATATTTGAATGTTGGATGTAGAAAACTTTGATTGAATATGTGTTTTTCTAGTGAACTTAAGCTGCAGAATGGTGCATTTCTTGTATAATTGAAATCTGGAGTAGGTAATAGTAAGCCATGCTTGTTTGGTACTAACTAAATGAAGAAAAATTGCAGCTTAAATTGTGCTTTGGATATTTGCTTAACTTTGATGAACTTGTAATGTTACAGAAATTTTACAAGTGGGATGCGTCCATTGACACACAAGTTCATGAAGCCTTTTTATCACAAGCAGGCTCACGCTATGCAGACTTGATTAGGCAATGTTTACTAATATGTTTGGTATTGTTGCAAACCATATAACATTATACAGTGTTTTACTTTTGTTATTGTTATGGAGTATGAATGTTTAAATATAATATATTTTATAATTATATTATTTTTTTTGGAAATTATAATTATATTATTGATTATTGATGTAGTATATTATAAGTTTAATGCAGATATGGTATGCGATATTAATTAGTAGCTATATTTTATTTAAAATTTTTATAATATAGCAACGGAAAAATATTATAGTAAATCCGTAGCTAAGAATTTAATATCAAATATCAAATGGTAACAAAATAGTGACGGAACAAATTCGTCATTAAATTTAGCGACGGATATTGTCGACCCTAAACCGTAGCTAAATGGCATAAAATTCAAATAATAAAAACAACCTAGCGACGACATATATCCGTCGTTACATCTTAGCGACGGACATTAGCGACGGACAGGTCCGACACTATACTTAGCGACGGACGAATCCGTCGCTAGTCCGTTGTAAAATCCATCACCAGATCGTCGTGGTCTGAATCTAGCTACGAATATTTGTTGGCTTAGCGACGGATATTAGGTCTAGGACTAAATTGAGCGAAACACAAAAGTCTGGGACGATATTAGGTCACCAAAGTCGTTTAGGACGAAATTGAGAAAAACCACTATACTCGAAGATGATTTTGGGTATTAACTCTTATATAAAATACTGGGATTTAAGTAAAATATTTTCGTTTAATTCATGTAGTATGTGGAGTCCACACCATCTTCGTCACCATTAGAGATGAGAGAGTTCAAAATGCCATCTTCACAATCTCACCTTCATCCGCTCAATAACCACCTCACACTTCAAAACTACAACAAAGCCTCCAAGGTTGCAAAAAGAGATAGAAATACCCAAAATCACTCCACATTCCAATCCCAAACTCGTCGCCGGCTGCCTGCTCCGCCGCCTCGACGAACGGTACTCTTCCTCCTCCGATTATGGCCTTATTTTTCTGTCTGGAAAGTAGGAATTTTGATTTTTGATTTCTGATTGCTTGAGCCTTGAGTGTCGAAGAAGACTAAAAAATTAAATTTTTTTGATTGCCTTGAGCCCTTGAACTTGATTTCTGATTTTTTGGGTTGATTTGATGATTTCTATTTTATAGGCTTGATTGAGTTGGAGCTTGAACATTGATTTTTGTTTGTTTGAACTTTGAACATTGAATTTCAGTGCTTGATTGAGTTTGAGCTTTAACATTGAACTAGAATTTCTGGAACTTCATTCCAGTGTACTGGCATTCTTGGAAGTCTTACATGGCATTGTGTAGTTAATTGCTGATTGTGAATTTAAACGTTTGAGCTTTAAGGTATTGTTCCTAGTGGAGTGCTACTGCCTTTGATGCAGTGGGGTGGGAGAACTCATTTTTTACTTGCTATTGTTTGCTCAATTAGTGAGGTTTGCATTTTATATTACTTCTCTAAACTTTCATTAATCAATAGTGTCCTGGATGTTGTTGTGTTTTTTGAAGTTTTTTCACTCTGTTTCCATGTACATTGTACCTGGAATTTTAACATACTTTTTCTGCTGTAAATAGGTCTAGGAATTGCCAGCAGTGAATATATGTTGTTTGGTAGTGTGCTTAGAAAATTAGGAAATTTTGAGAATTGGGGTTCTTAAATAGAACTAAATACCGAACCGAAACCGAATTTTTTCAAACTGAACCGAACTATAATGTTAAACCGAATGGTATCATTTTTTAAAACCGAACAAACCGAAACCGAAAAAAAACCGAGCCGAATACCGAAACTCACACCCCTACTAAATTGACTATCTAGCAAAGCTTTTAGAGTATGCAAATCTAAAAGAAAGTCTCACTGTTATGTTTTTTAAGCAATATACTCCAATCTTTGGATATTTTTTAAAGAATGCAATTATTTTTTTTTTTACCTTCACAAGCAATTATTCATCATTTGTTACTGCTTTTACTTCAGAATCACATTTGAAACATGAAGTCTCAAGCTTCATTTATGTACAGAAGGTGAAGTTCATCATGCATGCAATTTCAACCACTCATCTGAATGGTTGCCTTCATCATTTGTATCCCTCATCAAGGTACATGTCCATTTAAATGTAAATTGAACCTCTACATAAAAAAAATGTTTAATGTCTTTCTTTTTTGGGTTTACTCTGGTAAATATATTGTCAATATCTTTATTTCTCCATAGTATCCTCTTTCCAGGATATGCACTTTACCGTTGAAGCAAAGTTCATTTCTAAAAGGTCAATATCACATTAGACACATCACTGGAGTCAAGTGGGCTGGTCGGCACAGAAAACGTGCAGGTAACTAACACAGAATGTTGCCTATCAATTTTATACTTTAAGTCCTTAATTTAAACCTGCTAATAGTTACCAAAATGACTTTAAAATTGTAAACCAACAATTTTGTACTTCAGTACTTAATATCTACATGTTTCTCAATGAGCGAAAAGTGAGTACAGCTCTTCTGCTCTTTATTTTTTTCAGCTCAAAAACATTTTTCCTTTCCTCTTTGTTTTGCTCTGATAGAACTTTGATTTCCTTAAATCTCTGCATTGCTTTATCCTTCACCATTCTCTCAATCTTTTCTCTTGTATGTCAGTATGTGATGTGTTATTACCTTCCCTACCATTGCTAGTGTAAAATGGTTTATAACAGTACTTATCAATTTAGAAATGTACATCTTTCTAGTATGTTATTAATTGCCGTGGATTTATGGTATTATAATCAAGTTTAGCTTTGTTTTTGTGGACTCTTCAAACTTCCCTGTTGAATTTCTTTCTATTTAAATATACCATCAACACAGACTGTGATTTCTATTTACGTTTGTTTCTTTAAAATTGAAGGTACTGTGGTTTCTCCTAGTTCTATCCTCCCTCTTACAGAGGAAAATGTTGAAAAGGTTCTGGATGAAGTCAGACCGGGCTTAATGGCTGATGGAGGGAATGTGGCTCTACATGAGATTGATGGCCTTGTTGTAGTGCTAAAGCTACAGGGAGCTTGTGGGTCCTGTCCA
The DNA here is from genome assembly GCF_001879475.1 of Ipomoea nil. Lineage (NCBI taxonomy): Eukaryota > Viridiplantae > Streptophyta > Magnoliopsida > Solanales > Convolvulaceae > Ipomoea > Ipomoea nil. The sequence continues at coordinate 1,486,170 of NW_017619570.1, forward strand.
AGTTCTACATTGACATTAAAGATGGGAATTGAAACCCGCCTTCGTGATAAAATTCCAGAAATTGAAGCGGTTGAACAAATTCTTGACACTGAGACTGGCCTCGAGTTGAATGAAGAAAATATTGAAAAGGTAAACAATATACCATAACACTTGAATGATATAATATGATGAGATTTATCATTTTACTGGAAGACAATAAATTTTTCTTGTAACATAAATTTTGTTAAAATAGATAGGTGCTCCCTCAAATTGAGAGAGGAGGATGTGACTGGGTAATCTCTTGAAACTTGAAAGCATACAAGTGGAAATTAGACGTCAATCCTGAACCATATGATAGCATTCTTGATTAGTTTTTGCACTTTGCACTACTCTCATGACATTTTGATCTGTTCTCATCTTAGTGGTTTCTAAATTATAATATGTTGAAAAACAAAATTGGAGACTACACATCACTTTGAGGTAATGTTGTAGAGGGCGCTAAGCACTAGTTGGGCGCCCGGGGGTGACCTAGTGCCTAGGCGGCCGAGTAATAATAATAAGAAAAACAACACGCCAAAAAAAAAAAAAAAGTTGGCCGAGTTTGGCGCCTGGTTGGCCGACTCGGGCGCCTATGCCGCCTAGTCAACCGGCCGACTAATGTCCACCTAAGGGTAAAATCCCCTCGGCCTTGGGGCGCGTAGCGCCTAATTGGCGCCTAGGCCGATTTTTGCAACAGTGGTCTTAGGTCATATTTATACTAAAAAAATGCTTTACTAAAGTGTTCTCTTGCATACTATTCAGCTTCTTGCAGAGATCAGACCGTATTTAGTGGGCGCAGGTGGTGGAGAACTGGAACTCATGCAGATCGAAGAGTATGTTGTCACGGTCCGCCTTAGTGGCGCTGCTGCTAGTGTGATGACAGTGCGTGTAGCTCTAACACAAAAGCTAAGAGAAGCAATACCTGCAATAGCTGCTGTTCGGTTAGTTGATTAAAATACCACATAAAATACTTGTTTAACAAAAATGAAAAACAAAAAAACGAATTCATATTTCTTAAGGCCATGAGGCCGGATGGCTATGGTGATCTGCTTTTCTATGTAGAATTATGAAGTTAGCTAAACCTGTTTCTTCTGCCTGCTCTTTATTTTTATAATGCTTTAAACACTTTTGAGGAATTGCTTGAGATAGGGATGCATTTAGAGTGTAAAATACAATTTTAGGAGTATAGCATTTTATTCTTTCAACGCAATTTATATCGTGTGGGCAATGGTGGACTCTAATCCCAAACGACATCATTTTATATTAAGTCTTTAAGTGCGTTAATCAGCATATCATATTATCATGTTTAATAACATTTATTTTGTACTATGTTTATAATATTTGTTCTATATTTCTATATGTTCATAATTCTAAATCTTAATATGCATAAACACTAAATTGCATGTACATAATATATATTTTCGCTTACTTTTGTAGTATGTTTATAATATTTTTTTAGATGTTCATAAAAACTTATCTCACAACCCCCCACCCCCCAAAAAAAAAAAAAAAAAAAAAAAAAAAACAAATTCATATTTCTTGCCATGAGGCCGGATGGCTATGACAAATTATTGTGTGGATCATAGTTTACACAGTGTTATGTGGACTATTAACAAAAAAGTATATTTTTAATATACTAAAAGTACTTGAGTTAATATTCAAAATAGTCCTTGACTGGTTTTGTCCTAAATGACTTTTGTGACACAATGTAAGTCCTAGACTTGTGTGTTTTTGCTGAGTTTAGTCCTTCGTTTACATTTCCATTGATTTGCTGTTAAACCCAAAGATATTTTTGTAATTGCAATAATCCATCCTTTAAGAGAGAAGGGTAAAACTTCAAAACTCCATGGCCAATGTTTATGAGGATTTGCAGAAAGAATTGTGAGTGAAATATTGAAGCATCCATTGTTTGCATGTGAACCACAGATAGCTTTCCCTACGTTTCACAGATTGACATTAAAAACTTCAACAATCTTGATCATAATCTTTTCATCATAAATCAGTCTGTGGGCAACAATGTCCAGAAACAATTTGGCAGCCCAACATTTTGCATCTAAGATATCCATCTGTGTACTTCCCAATTTCATAAAACGGTTAAGGGCAGATAAAATCAGATGAGAGAAACCTTCACAGTATGATTCGAATATTGGCAAAACATAGAGGCATTGAGCAGCAAAAACAGCAGGCCCAGGTTGAGGACCATTGTATAAAAATTACAATATATGTTTTCAGAAAAAAAAAATTACAATATCTGATAGGATATATATCTCGGCACCGACCGTCTGTACGTCCATGGGCTCGTTGTAATCAGGTTAGGGTCAAGCAGTTCGGGACCCGGTCTACGGGTCTAAATCAGAGGTGACGGGTCAAACTCGCCACCATGTGTATAAAAGGGCTTTTGGTCCTCAAAGTTAGGGTCTTTTTGGTTCACTTCCATGATCTCCTCCTCCTCCCTACATTATCCTCCCACTTCTCTCTAGAGGCATAGAAGAACAACATGAATAAAAGAACTCTTGAGCTATATTTCTCTTGTCTACCCTATTGTTCATACACACATCCTAAAGTCCGGTTAGGTCGGCATTGCCACCACCAACCCAGTTAGCCCGAGATCACGTCTCGGCTTCAAGCCCTACAAGCTAGGCACTTTTTGACCGGTTAGGTTGGCCTCGCCACCACCGGCGTTTTAAAGACTAGTTAGGTTGGCATTGCCACCACTGGCGCTCTAAGTCCGGTCCAGTCAGCATCATTACCACCACCGGCGATCTAAGTCTGGTCCGGTTGGCATCCTTGCCACCACCAGCCTGGTCAGCCCGAGATCATATCTCGGTTTTAAGCCCTACAAGGTAGGCACTTCTTCGATCGGTTAGGTTGACCTTGCCACCACCGGCCAAGTTAATTTGAGATCGTATCTTAGCTTTAAGCCCTACGTGGTAGGTATTTCTTCGACCGGTTAGGTTGGCCTCGCGACCACCGGTCTAGTCAGCTCGAGACCATGTCTCAACATTAAACCCGATCGCCAAATCGGTAGCGCATAAACCCTCTACCCTGTTAGAGGTTCGATTAAGTGATCGGTCAGTTGAGAATTCGTAAAGTTTCAAAGTCCTACAAATTAAGCAATATGACCGGTAGTACACCGACACTGTGAGTTCGGTCGAGCCACTTCCCGGTCATCGACGCTATGAGTATAGCTCGGTGCTTTCACACCGTGGACCCGGTCGGGTCATTTTCCGATCGCAGTTAAAGTTAACAAGGCGAACTCGAGAACCCATGCGAACTCGAGAACCCATCGTATCTACTCCCTTATGCTGACGATTCTCGCACCTAAGGGAGTGGGGGGCTGCATTTGGTAGAGAGTAACTCGTTCGCTTCTTGTTTGCTTCGCTGAAGTCGTTCGCTTCGTTGAAGTTTTCCCGAGTAGGTCGGTCGAATAGCGTTCGTTGCACCAAAGCGCTTAACTCGCTCGTCGGTCGAATCGCATTTGTTTCGCCAAAGCGCTGCCCGAGTAGACCAACTTTTCCCGGTCTCGTTATCACATCTCGGTCAAAAAATGACCTCCGTGGTCTCGTCATCGTTAGACCTTCGGGTCTCTTAGCGGCCCCATCGTTTGGGGGGCTCTCGGTCCACAAACTGAACATAAAAGGGAGCACACTCCCCGTTCATCTGATTATCATTTTCGAAACGCATCTCGTATCATTAGACCATCAGGTCTCTTAGTATCCCTCCGCCCGGGACTTTCGGTTCGTAAACCATGCTCGAATAATTCTTAGTTCTCAAAAGCAAATCGTAGTGATTAGTGCAATAATCAAAACCAGCCAAGTGCAAATCGGTTAAGAGCGATCTTCTTAGTCGAGTGCTTTAGATCAATGTTTGACCGAGCTCGAAAATAGTCGCAACCGGTCAAGCCCAAGTAGGGTGGGAAAAGCGTTCTCGTCTGCGATCCGCATGATTGGCAAAAAGTAATTAGTAGCTTTCCTTGCAAACCTAGTCTCTTGATGAGTCGATTTCGATCCTTAGAATAACCACCACCCACCAGTTAGGCGGAAGCAAAATATGTGATAACCAAAGAACAAGAGAATATAGAGAATATATTATAATGAAAGAGTACAATAGATTGTCTCTCTTAGGGATTGATAGGTCTGGCGGGTGGAGAATAACCACCACCCACCAGTTAGGCGGAAGCAAAATATGTGATAACCAAAGAACAAGAGAATATAGAGAATATATTATAATGAAAGAGTACAATAGATTGTCTCTCTTAATGTATATTCTATACTTCTATGGACCTCTATATATACTAAACTAGATACTAAATTAGTTTAGGAAACTACTAATAAGAATAGGAAACTAAGACAACTTTCCTAATATTCAACACTCCCCCTCAAGCTGGAACATGACGTTCCAAGCTTGGATTAAAACAAGCACTCTACCTCACTCAAAATTACAAATGAAAATTAAATGCAACTAGAGGATAATAGTGCGAGATGGCTTCGGAGGGACAATGCTATACACAACCCTTGGGAATGAAAGCACCAGGGGCAAAGCTTGTCACGAACATCCTTGGGAATGGAGGCACCAAGGGAAAACACGAACACCATCACAGCAACATAAGCACTCTAGGATGGATGACTTCAAAAGAGATTGCACTATGTTTGACCCTTCCTTGAGAATGAACACGAAGGCACCAAGAACGGAGCTGAACACAATCCTTGGGAATAAAGACGAAGACACCAAGGACGAAGCTAAACACGATCTTGGGAATGAACACACCGAGGACGGAACTGAACACGAACCTCGGGAATGAAGATGAACACACCAAGGATAGAGTTAAACATGAACAACCTCCCGATAACACAAGAGAGCGGTAGAGACAAAAAGGGAGCAAATAATAGCAAAGGATGCAATAGAGCCCATAGTAATGAAGACTAAAATAGCAAAGGATAACACACCGATTGTAGATAGTTACACTCCCCCTTACTTGAAACATGGGAAATAATCAAAGGTCTTTATAACAGTGCTGAAACTGAAGGCCCATGGGATAAGGCATACCGGAGATAAGGAAACAAACACACGGTTATACCAAAACACAAACACCATGGGGAGAAGTTCAGCAACAAATCCAAAAAAAGAACCTTCAAATTTCACCAAAAAATCCAAAAATGGCAAGAGATTCTGCCTCAAGGGAGGTTTGACTAACGTTGACCATTGACCGGCGAAGTTGACCGGCGTTGACCGGCGACCGATGGAAGATCGGGAAACACAGGTAGATGCGTCTCCTCGAGACGAATCCAATGGTGGCAACGAAGTCTCGAACGGATATCGGAGCAGAGAGATCTGGCCGGAAAACGATAGCAGATATCGGCGGCGGTGGTTTTGGCTCCGGTGGCGGCAGCGGCTGTGATGGCGGCGGGAAAGAAGAAAAGAATTATTTAGGGTTTAGGCTCTGATACCATGTTGAGATTGAGGGATTGATAGGTCTGGCGGGTGGAGAATAACCACCACCCACCAGTTAGGCGGAAGCAAAATATGTGATAACCAAAGAACAAGAGAATATAGAGAATATATTATAGTGAAAGATTACAATAGATTGTCTCTCTTAATGTATATTCTATACTTCTATGGACCTCTATATATACTAAACTAGATACTAAATTAGTTTAGGAAGTCTGACCCCTAGGTTGGGCGCTCCCCTTTTGGTCCACTAGACTGCGCTTAAAGTTGTGCTCTTCTTTCCTGGGCTAAATTTTTTCCCACTAGGTTTTTTATTAGCTTAAGGTTTTTAACGAGGCAACCGCGCCATGTCACAGACCGTGTAACTAGTTTTTCCAGCCTGAACCCTTCCTCATTAGCTCATCGTCAGGGCACGGGCTGGGGGGGCTCTTAATAGGATATATATCCTGGCACCGACTGCTTGTACGTCCATGGACTCGTTGTAATCAGGTCAGAGTCAAGCGGTTCGAGACACGGTCTACGGGTCAAAATTAGAGGTGACGGGTCAAACCCGCCACCATGCGTATAAAAGGGCTTTTGGCTCTCAAAGTTAGGGGCTTTTTGGTTCACTTCCATGATCTCCCCCTTCTCTCTACATTATCCTCCCACTTCTCTCTACAAACATACAAGAGGACACTCAAGAACACATATGAATAAAATACCCCCCCCCCCCCCCCCCTTTGCTCTATATTGCTTCCTTGTTCATACATACATATTACATACAGTACACACAACCGACATCCGGGAATTAGTACTATCAATATCTATTATAAGTAACAGTTTATTTATTTCAAATTGGTATTAAATTTTCTGTAATAATTATTATAATTTTTATCATAAGTGACAAACAACCATTCTACATTCGACCTATCTACGGATTAAGATCCGTGAGATGGCCTCACACAAGTGCGACACTCTTAGAATTGGAGACCATATTTAAAATAGATTTTAAAATTGGGGATGTATTTAAAAATGTTTTAAAATATCATAATTTTAGTACTATTTAAAAAAAATAAAAAAACAGGGGAAGTGGTAGGAAATGGCAATTTATATCCTACACCACGAACCAGGACTATGTGGTCTAATGGTACCCGGATTGGACTTCTATTTGGAAGATTGTGAGTTCAAGCCTCAGTAGAGATGTTATTGGCTCTTTGTGTTTCAGTAGGATAGAGCTACGTTGTTTTAATTTTTTTTTTTTTAAATTTCCCGCCCCAGTGTATGGCAGTTAATTCTTCTTTTAAAAAAACCCATGTTTAAAAATGTACATAATGTTATACTAGAATACACATAATTGTATACATGAATGTACATAATTATATAACAAAATATACATACTCTTTTTAAAAGATAATACACATAATCTAACATAATACATAATAAACATAAACTTTTAACATAATACACATCAACTCTTAACATAATACACACAAATTTTCTGATTCGGTTGTACATAATTGTATAAAAAGAATGTACATAATTGTATAAAATATGTACATAACTGTATGAACAAATATATATAATTGTATGAACAAATATACATAATCACAGCAACTTCCTACCGCGCCTCCCAAAACGACGTCATTTTGGGAGGCGCGCGGCGCACAGTGCTACGCGCGCTGTGGTGTAGGGTATAACGATTGGGTAGGAAATACTAGGGATGTCAAATGGGCCAACCCGTTGGATTTTGGACTAGCCCTACAGGGTTGGTGGACTTGTTGGCTTGGGCTAAAATGATTTTTTATTTTTTCTTTTTGAGTTGGGTTGACCCTAACCCTAAACAACGGGTTGTTGGTTAACCCAACGGGCTAAATCACTAAACAAATTTTTTATTACAAATAGAGTAGGTTCATATATATATATATATATATATATATATATATATATATATATATATATACACACACACACACTACACACGCACTATATATATATATATATATATATATATATATATATATATATAGTGTGTGTGTGTAGTATATATATTGTGTGTACAGTGTACAGTGTACAGTGTGTACACACACTGTACACTGTACACACAATATATATACTACACACACACTATATATATATATATATATATATATATATATATATATAGATGTGTATTCAAATGAGGACAAGTATATTATAGAGGATTGTGAGGACAGATGTAGTGTGTGCCATTAGCCGGTATGTTGTGTGCATGGCCGAATGTAGTTGTGTGCCACTGTTTGTATGTTGCGTGCTAGATTTGTTAATTTATAGAGCCTGAGTTCGAAACCTGATGTATATATATATATATATATATATATATATATATATATATATATATATATATATATATATATATATATATATATATATATATATAGTGTGTGTGTGTGTGTGTACAGTCTGTGTGTAGTGTACATATAATGTGTGTAGTGTATAAAAGTACATTATTTCATATATACTATCAAATAATGTACCTTCAATATACAAATAATGTACAATTAATATATTAAAAATGTACCTTATATTCATGGTCCACACAAGTTGTATAGACTATGGTCCATCCAATAATCATTGAATATTACACGGGCCAGCTCAACAATCCATGAGTTGGCCCAACTCAATCCAATAACCTAATAGGGCCAACCCAATGAGCTTACTTTCTTATTGGATTGATCTTTTTGGATTTTAACCCTGCAATTTTTAGGGCTTAATGGGCCAGCCCATTGGTTCAGGGCTAAATTGACATCCCTAGGAAATACATAATACTTGTACTAGTTTACAAAAAATCAGGTGGAGGGGGGCTGTGGCACCAACTGTCGGATCACATTATTATATAACATTTATTACAATTACAAGTAATGCAATTGTATAAAATATTTAGTAAAAAATTATTGTACAATTACAAGTAATGCAATTGTATAAAATATTTTGTAAAAATTTATTGTCCAAAAAGTATTTTATGTTAAAAGAAAATGCAGAATAGACAAGGGAGAAAGTAATCATTTCTATTCATCCATCTTTATCTTTCATATTACAACAATACATATATGTAATATACATTTGTAACGGAAGGTAATAATGGTAGACATAAATCTGACCGTTACATCAGTTACATAATCAATCTCATAATGTCCACACTTAATTATATTCATAACACTCCCCTTGGACATTATAACACCACGATTTTGCCTCATTAAAAACTTGCTAGGAAAACCCTGTGGGAAAAACCTAAACAAGAAAAGAGTACAAGGTATATGGATAGCATACATTCATGCCTCATTAAAAACTTCACTAGGAAAACCACGTGGGAAAAAACCTAGTTGAAGAAAAGAGTACACGATATATGTAAAAACATATATTGTATTGGTCGCCTCATTAAAAACCTTAACTTAAGAAAACCCTGTGGGAAAAACTTAGTTAAGGGAAAAAGAGTACAACCTTAAGCCTTCAGGGCGCAAACGGCATAATCTTCAGGATTTTGGGGTTTGTCCATTTAAGCAATTATTTTGCAACTTTTCCCCATTGTCATTACTATATCATACTCATGTCTCGTTAAAAACCACACTAGAAAACCCAGTGGGAGAAAACTAGCGAGGAAAAGAGTACATGATATTTATGTATTTATGTGTTGCAAATAGTGCGCAACTGTTAGTTTTTTATGACTTAATCTTCAGGATTTTACGTTCAATCTTCCGGATTGATTCAAGTAAATGTACTTCCCGTCTCCCCCTGAAGATAACAATCTTCAAGTTTTACATATATTTCAAAATTTGAAGAGATGGATTGGACAAATCTTCTGGATTGTCACTAGAGTAGTGTACAATAATCTTATGCCTCTTCTAGAGCTCATATAACATTTGTGCAACACAAGTGTTATTGTCCTCATTTTGAACATTTAGGGAAATTCATTGTATAACCAGTTTGGACTTGGCATTGCGGGGATCAAACAAAACAGCCAGTACCCAAGTAGCCTATTAAAACCCTATCATGTTTGTAACACCCCAGATTTTCAAGACATTTAAAACTTATAATAAAGGTAGAATCTTATTAAATCCCAAGATATAAATACAAGCGTTCGGGGTGCTATGCCACACCTGGGCTAGAGAACCCAAGTGCACAGGCTAACTAACTAATATCCTCAAAGCGTAAATACGTAAACGTGGCACGCAGGCCAAAAGGGAAACTATCTACTTCTAAGTTCTAGCGCACTCCAGTGACTTAATCTTCTGTGCCTGAAAGCCAAATATATCTGTTCAGCGAGAGATGCTGGTAACCCACTCCAACGCGTTGAAATACAATACATATAGAGATATATATAGATATACGAAAACCATTTTGAGCATGAAGATATATCTTACGAACTCTAGCTTTAAAACCGGGAATGACTCGACAGATAAGGCCAGACACAAGCAACAGTTATAACGAGCATATGCAGTTCACAACAGATAAGGCAGATAGGGCAAAGTATAAACAATGATCATAACCCAACATGAACAATCCCCAATATAAATCCCATAGTCACATCCCCCAAGACACTCGTAATCACAACTCGTCCATGTCACAACACATAACACACTTTGTTGGCGCTACAGGACCAATCGCATGCCCATACATGAGGGTCAGCGCATATAGCTCTGACACGGCCCCGCAGCACCCTGCCCCGTATCGCAACACGGAGAGGTCGATCGCAACCGACCGATGAACCGCAGCTCATCATAGTGTTTGATCGCAACCAAACAGTGGACCGCAGCCCAAGAGAATGTCATTTGACCGCAGCCAGGAAAGAGGACGAACCGCAGCTCGTATAAAAACGTTTGATCGCAACCAAACGGTGGACCGCAGCCCAAGAGTATCAATCTGACCGCAGCCAGCTTCTGAACCGCAGCTCAGGATAACCAATCCGATCGCAACCGAATTGGGGTAACACACACATAACCCATAGCAAGCACATGCAACCCACATTACACATTAGGAAGGGGGAGAAAACGTATAACAAAACCTATGCGTGATCCATCACTTACTAAGAATAGTCCTAAGGGGTTCATATTTCTTCCACCTAGGTCAACGGGATACCAATTCAACTAGCATGCAATATAACAGACTCATAAACCTACGAACGGTACCCGAAACATCAAACTAGACATAGGCACGATAAACGGAGTCCGTTGGGACACCACGGGGAACGGGGAACGTCAAACGGGGAAGCCGGGGTCCCGGGTGGGACGAATTTCCAGCGGGTAGCCGGTGGGTGGGGGGGCCACCCGCCGGCTGCCCGCCGGTTTTACTGTTCCGGGCAGCGGGTCGCCGGCGGGCAGCTGCCCGCCCGCCGGCCACCCGCTGCCGGGCGGTGTTTCTCGGCACCGGGTAGGTGGCGGGTCCCCTACCCCCTACCTACCCCCCACTGACTCTTTTCACACACTTTACGCCCCGGGAACCGTTGTGGAACCCGAAACCATGCTTAGACACTTTACAACGCAATTAACGACAACACGTAGACAATTAACGAATCGAATACAAGAAACGAACGGCACATAACCTATCATGCTTTTCTAAATACAATCAACACCCAAACATGCGATTCCCCACCCGATAATCCAAGAATAAGATCATACGATACAACCTAGGGTTCTAATCACTTTTATATCAACAAGAATACGGTTCGTCTTCTAATTACAAGATTCGGTAAGAATAACACATAAACATCAAGAGCATTACACAATTATCAAGAACGACACATAGTCATCAAGAACTCTATATAATCATCAAGAATTCCATAATCATCAAGAATCTCCCAATATCAAGATCATCAAGATCCCTCATGGAATCATCACATCAAACATCAATCATATCTCGCCAATACACAATAATATGGGGGAAACCCTAAGGGGGAATCATAGCTATGAAAATAGGTTTTGTTGAGACATGGGTTACCTCTTAGCCTTAATTAATTCCTTGGCTATGAAGGGTCTTTCTTTAAGCTTTCTTGCTTTCTTGATTTCTTCTAAGGGGATTCTTGGAGCACTTTGGGGTGGTGGAACGTTTATTGTGGTGGGGGGTTCTAGGTGCCTCTTAAGTCCCCTATTTATATATTTAGGAGTCCTGGTTAGGAACTAATATTATAGGCTTGCTAATTCTATTCCTTTTGGAACTAAGGATTGGGTTTAGGGATAAGGGTCCATGGTCCATAGTGGACCATATTAATTAATTAAAGGGAATCCTAATCGTAGTCTGAATAGTAAAAGGCCTACTTCCTTTATTCCTAATAGATAACTAGGTCTAGGATTCCTAATTAGAATCTGAATAGTAAAGGGTTTACTTTCTTTATTCCTAATAGGCTTAGGACTCTAATTTAGGCAAGGGTCCACGGTTCATGGTGGACCTTTATTAATTAATTAAAGGAAACCTAACCGAATTAAATCATATTTAATTATTATTAATGGGATTAATTTAATAATTAATCCGGGATTGAAGGCCGTAACACGGGGTGTTACAATGTTTTCTTACATAAATGTCATGTCTTTGTATTTCGAAAATACCGGAGGATATGTTAATCATTATTCAAGTACTTCATTTGTAGGGGGAGCACTAAATTTTGCTAGCAATTTCATCGCAAATATGTTGCGATTATGGAACTTCAGGTTCTATAATGATGCTCCAACGATAATGAAGTAAGGGACTTCGAGTCCAAAAAGGTTTCTTATCTGCTTCAAGAGATTATTAGGCAACCTTTAGTTTGATAAAAACATGACACTTATATGCATATAGACATGTGAAAAAACATTTTTAGATGTAGGCTGACTGGTGTATATAAAAAAAATCTTCAAAGAAAAACTCGATCTTCAAGTCGAGATAATACTTATAGCCTTCACAAGCTTTTTATTTCAAAAGTCTCAGTCTTTAAACATGAACTGACATTATCAAGCTCTTTATATATTTCATTGATGTTTACACCATCAATCTTGACTGGGATAATAAGTTCATTATCAACCCTTTATCGAGCACACAATGGTACATATTATTCCTTCAATGAGGATATTAACTCCATTCGCAACCCTTTAAAGTGTAAATAATGACACATAATAATACTTAAATAAATCCTCATTTCGAGAATTATGAATCCATCCAGGATTTCTCAAAATAAATTTAACTGCATATCTAAATTTATTATTCTGCCAATTGTATTATGTAGCGGAACTTAATGCCATTTACCGTGGGAGAGTATATTTGATTAAAATCAATTAAGGGTCTCTGCGTGAACCCGTAGGCTACAAATTCGCTTCATCACCTCATTATTCTTATTTCTCTTTCATGCACACACCCATTTGTAACCTTCAGGATTAACGCTCAAATGGTGTATTGTTATAAAGAGAATTATCCATTTTAGCGAGTCGATCTATGCCTTAATTGCTCCTTTATACGTTAAATAGTTATGACACTTCCGGTGCCTAACTCTGGATCCAGATTATCATATAACGAGCAATTTGTAATGGCAATTGTGTTGTCGACAACTATAACCTTTATATAAATGTCTCCCATATTTGTAAAAGTAATGGCAATTTCTAAAACAACCAGATTCTAGACATTTCCCGAAGATATTTTGATCTGGTCGTTCCGCATCCCTAGTATTGTGTTTGTTTGGTGCACCAATAAATTTTACTAGGGTTTTTCGTCATCTGGACAAATGTCTGCAGGACATAATTGTTCAATGCTATTTCAAGAGTGACAATATTTCTTTACTAGATCTAGTATTATGATTCATATCTTTTTCATCGATAGATCTCCTACACTTCTGGCGTTAAGGAGTATCGGTAGATATATTTGGTCCATGTTGGGGAAGGTACATGGGACCCAGTCACTCTTTTATGATCGGTATGATCAATAGATGTATTTGGCAGATTTTTTGCTAATATCGCAAATAGATCTTTTGAACTTCCAGTTCAATCTAACTAGTACATGGATTTAAATAATGAAGATGTTTTTATTCTTATGAAATTTCTTGGCATTCCAAAAAGCTATGGAGTAGTATATTATCTCCCCCTAATGCCGAGAAACAATCTTCATTAGGAATGCAGTCAACGTACCCAATTATATGTATTGATCCCCTATCATGGGTTTTCGGTATTTAATCAATAGACAGAGGTTTCTTTGATAGCCCTTTTAGAGGTACGCTGTGGTGGTGATATAAAATAGACTGCGCAAATAACATAACGCAGATAGGGAAATGTTACTTCTGAAACCACGTACTAGCTGAAAAGGGGGTATAGCAATCCTTGAGGGATTTAATTTGTGATATGCATTGAGTTAGATTTGGGTAAAAAGAACTTGACTCATAGTAACGTTATAGCAATCCTTCGGGGATTGATGGGATAGGTGGACCATTTTTGGTCATGAATTTATCGTCAAGGTTCATCCTAAAGGGTGACTTAGAGAATTAAAGTCCTTAATCTACCTTCTGGGCAAATAAATATACAAAAAAAATGAGGGCTATAAATTTAAATATCATATGCCCAAATCTCATGTCAAAGAGTTTCTATAGTAGAAATTAGCACTGTAAACATGTCATAGCCTTTAATTGTTACCACATGCAAGTTAAGGTTTAGCAACGACAGGTGCAACCTAACCATATTAAGAATTCATGCTATTGTCCCACTTATAAGTTGGGTGATGAATTTCAATAGCTATGGCCTATAGAAAATCATAAATTGCCAACAAGAGAAATAACAAAATCTCTTATATGAACATAATCAAGAGATTATATGCTTAAATGATGTCAATTAAAGAGAAGCACATGCAATATGTGATATAATTGTCCCTTATGTCTTGGACACCAAAAACTCAATTTAGTCATTCACATCATATTTGGTAAACACAAGGCATGACATGACAAGAGATATTCTCATTGATTCATAAATTAGAAAAATGAGAGAAGTACCGTTCGCCAAAGAATAATGAGCACATGTTTGTTGCCGGGCCCATTCATTCCTATTTTGGGGAGTCAAAAATAGTACTTTTCCACGAAAGCTCTCATTTTATCTCATAGTTTCATACAAGCATGAAAACATCACAAAAAACCAAGATATACAAGCTGAAAATGGCAAAAGATTTTCAGAATTGTGACCTGGATTTCAGAATTTTCTGGGGAAAAATGGTAACAAATTTTGGCACAAAATTTTTCAGATATGTAGTTCATCAAGTCTAGAATGTACACGAAAATTTTCATGCCAATCCAAGGTCTAAAAGTATTTTTCCCGAAATTTTTCTCAACATTGCTCCAGGCAGAAAAAATAATTGGTAGCACACTGCCAAAACTTTACAAATTTTTCTGGAATAACCAAAGCATATTTTTAACAAAATCTTTTTATAGACATCAAATACCACGAGTCTAGGTTCTCCAGAAAAAATTCCATGCCAAAAGGAGTTCAAGAAGTATTTTTCACGAATTTAATTTTCAAATTGCGTCGGTCAGAATTTTCAGGCAGTGATTACTATGTGAAAAAAAATCACAATTTGTTTGCTTCAGGCAAACCAACATGATGTGAGTCAATTTTGACTTTTAGAGAGTAGCATAGCATTAGAAATAAAAAATGCAAACTTCATTCATGAGACATTAGGCACCTTAAATATCAATCCCATTTGAGGTCTTCCAGACCTTATTATAAAGTAGCCCAATAATGGCAAAAAACATTGTCAAGTAGGGGAGATTAAAGTAGCCCAAAGATATAGCTTGTTTACGAATCCCACTAGATTCATGGTTGCGCTGTAGATAGGTCTCTTGCCAGATCATATGAGGGTTGGACTATCTCACAAACCACTGTTGTAATAGCTCACAATATAAGAGTGCCACTATACATGTTTATTTAGAATTTGTACTTTGTTGGCCTTCTGGGCAAAATTATATATAAAAATTCAGCCTATAGCTCAATTTAGAACATAAGATGTGAGATCCACCTCAATATTTAAGACAATCCAAGACTTAAAATTATATATTCATTTGAATTCCCTAATCATCTTAGCCATTAGCAACTCGATGAATATCTGATCTCCAACTTGTGTAAGATTAGAGACATGTGTGCCTTACTTCATTGCGATGAGAGGTCAACACGTGTAACAAGACAAAAAGAAATGTTACAATCTAAAAATAGTCAACCTATGACCAAAGCACCAAAGAAAAGGGAATGCAATTGCTATTTGCCATTTAGTCCCCAGTTACAAACTCAAACTGACAAGGACAGAGGTATGCAGTAGCTCAAGACATTGTACCCCAATCTTAAGAAATGAAATTTTTGAGGATGTTTTCGTTATGCATATGAGAGGTATTAAAGGTTACCACATGCTCAAGATGACCATATTAAAGTTTCAATGTAAGGAATACAAGTCCTCAGGGAGGTACTGAACATGAGGAACCAATCCAAGGGCCACAACACATATATCAGAATCAATCAGCAAGGAAAACTACACTAGCGATCACATGAAAACCAACTAGCTTTTAGGCAATATAATATTCTCAAGATTGCACATGTCATATAAAAACTTCTCATGAGATAAAATCATTGTAACAATTACCCATGATGAAAATAATTCATATAATTCATGCTGATATTAGTTATATATATCTGACATAGAGTAAACCTCTAGCACATTGCTTTTGTTTGTAAGCATTAAAACCAAAAGTTATATTGACTTATTAAATAGATTAGTCAAGCATATGACAGGAGCATAGCACATAGAAATAATCATCATGCATGTTAAGTACTCAGGTGAGGAAGACTGAATA
The DNA here is from genome assembly GCF_001879475.1 of Ipomoea nil. Taxonomy (NCBI): domain Eukaryota; kingdom Viridiplantae; phylum Streptophyta; class Magnoliopsida; order Solanales; family Convolvulaceae; genus Ipomoea; species Ipomoea nil. The sequence goes on from NW_017619570.1 coordinate 1,502,428, forward strand.
ACATGAGATGAGAATATAAAACCTGGTGAGATGACCTGATCCCAAGTATTCGGCTCCTACTATCCATGGCTAACAGCAGTAGCATAAATTTCTGAGTAGCAGCAGTAGAAATTTGGCAATTGGCTTCTCTAATTCAAGCTTTAATTTCCAGAAAAAATCAGACTCCCGGCCCCACATCGCCATTGTCACGGGGCGGCACAGGGCGGCGGTTCTGGTCGCCGCTCCTTCTGATTGATCAACAGTGAATGAAGTTTCCAATTTTGAATTTTATGACACCCAATTTCTCCATTATTGGTCACAAGATCACAGGAAAAAAATAATTGACAAGCCATTGATCTTCAAGAAGGATGAACCTCTTTGGAGTGAGAGGAGATGGCTCTCACTGCAGATCAAATGGAGGCGCCGACAGAATTGACGGCGACATCAATATATGGCGGCGACCGTGGCCGCCGGCTTCATGGACTTCCCGATGCAAAACTGTATATGCACGCCAGAAAATCATTGCCCTTGCATAAATTGGTTTCTTTAGGTACCGACGTTAAACCATTTTGCAACTTGAAAAAATTCCTCTGACTGCAAACGGGGCAGAATGCAACATAGACCAATTGTGGCTTTACCAAACTCGAGCAGCATTCTGAGATTTGTTTTCACATAATACCTTATTTCCACCCCCATCACTCGCCACATCTTCATATGAAGAAAGCAGCCTCCTCACTTTAGAAATGTTCATCGCCTTTAATAAAATGATCATCACAGGCGGAGACGAAGATACGGATTGGGAAGGGGAGCAGCACTGTGATCGCCGACGCCGAAAAAGACGATGGTCGGTCTGCGCCCTCGTCTGGTTCACCGGCTGATTCCAGGGCGGAGAGGTCGAGGGTGAAGCCAATCGGAAATCTACGCATGAGGCCTACGTACCACTGCCGTTCACGCCGTCTATGGAGAAGGCACCGGAAGGGGATGCTGGTGAGCTTAAACGATGGAAATGTAGAGCATACAAGTGTTGATAACGTGTTAAAAGAAAATACAGAATAGACAAGGGTGAAAGTAGAATCATTTCTATTCATCCATCTTTATCCTTCATATTACAACAATACATATATGTAATATACATTTGTAACGGAAGGTAATAATGGTAGACATAAATCTGACCGTTACATCAGTTACATAATCAATCTCATAATGTCCACACTTAATTATATTTATAACATTTTATAGTTTAGAGTGCGTAATCGTTCAATTTCTCAATCTGCATTTAATTTAAAATTTGTTTCTGTTATAGTTGCTCCGTAGTTATACAAAGGACAAATGCGATCAGATCAGCCAGCATGCATAGATAGAAATCGTACCTAATAATAGTTTTATTAACAGTACTCATTAAATAATTAAAAGAAAATGCTTTTCACAGCTATAATTACCATTTCCCATTATTCATTTTTAGATGGCAGAAGTGTCAAATAGGTCCATCTACTACTGCGAAGTGCTCAATTCTCACCATGAACTAGATTAAATGTCAAATAAGTTCATCTACCAACTAAATTTGTTCGATTAACTTTTTTTACAGGTTACTAACAGGTTGCATATTCAATTATATATATATATATATATATATATATATATATATATATATATATATATATATATATATAACAAAAAAAAAAAAAAGCTTCCACCTCGTACTCCCCGGCCTTAACATTGGAGAATCACCCAGGCAAAGAGCCGCAATGGAAGTCACTGCTACTCCTAATTTTACATTTTCATATGGAAAACTGGAAAATGAAACATTCTTTCAAATAACGCAAACAGAATAAATTCGAAAAACATCAAATCAAATTAAATATAAACAGAGTACCAGACAACGGTTCTTCAAGTTTCACTAACCAGGCAGAAATGAAATTCGCAAAGATAAACAACGAGCAAACGTCTGCAGATGACACTATATAATTGTGTTATATATATATATATATATATATATATATATATATATATATATATATATATATATATATATATATATATATATATATATATATATATATATATATATTATTTTTTAATAATTGAATGGGCAACCTGTAAAAAAAGTCAATCGAACAAATTTAGTCGGTGGATAGACCTATTTGACACTTAATTTAGTTCGTGGTGGGAATTGAGCACTTCGCATTAGTAGATAGACTTATTTGACACTTATGCCTTTCTAGATTTAAAAAGTAAACTATTTGTTTTTATGGCATGTCGGTAAATTGGCTAAACACACCTTGAGTTAATAAGTAATTTACATATACAATAACACACCTTGAGTTAATAAGTAATTTACATATACAATAAAAAGATGACGCGTCAAGGAGTAATTAAGGAATTTATATATACAATAAACATCAAGGAGTTATTAAAGACAATGCCAAAGGTGCTACTACAGTTATTACTGTAGTGGCACCTTTGGCATTGTCTTTAATTAAATTGACATTAATTTATAGTATCTCGTTTAAATCAAGAAAAGATAGATTATTTCACCCCTACATTTACCATTGTACTATATAAAATTTATAAATAATATAATTATGGACAGCTAACTCCGATGTGTAAAATGCGTTTAAATATTCTTTATTATTATTATTATTTTTTTTTTTTTGCAACTCCAGTAAGAAAACATTATTTAATGACGTACTGCATCAGAAGTTTTGCAGCTCGCCGGTTTAAAATTTTAAATAGAGCATACGTGAGGACCATAAGTGGACATGAATTTAATAATATATATAATTAAATTATTATACCCAATTATATATATTATTCCTAAATATGATCCTAATAACTCTATATGATGTAAGGTATATATATATTTAATAATATATAAATATAGTATTATCCTATTATACTTATATGTAATTATGGAATTGACAATTACATACGGTCATATGGAAATAATTATTATATAAATAAATATCTTGCCCTTTAATAGACTATTTTTTATATATGGTAATTAATTTCATAATTACAAATACAAATTCTTAAATGCAGGGAGACTTTTGCGACATTTCAATCTGTCAAATAATTTTAAAATGATTTTATTATATCATTTCAAACCTTTTAATAAATTATTTTTAAATTAATATATATAATTAAATTATTCTACCCAATTATATATATCATTCCTAAATACGATCCTAATAACTATATATGATGTACGATATATATATATATATATATATATATATATATATATATATATATATATATATATATATATATATATATATATATATATATATATAGAGGCGGGTTCAGGTGCGGCAGTGTCTTACGGTGCGGTTATTTCTTACGGTGCGGCAACACCAATAGTTCACCAAATATGCACCATCAACGTTAGGAAATACACCACACAAAACAGAGTAAACAGAGCCCTGCATCACCAAACACACACCATTAGGTGTGAGTAAAAACACCATACACTGTTCGGAAATACACCATTGGGGGTGGTGAGTTATATGGTGTGTTTTTTTGAGTCTGTGGTGTATTTTGTGATGTTTTATTACATTTCATTGGGGTGTGTTTTTATTACACTGTTGGTGCATATTGTTAACACTGTTGGTGTATTCTGGAATTTGACCGCACCGCCGCACCGTAAGACCCCGCCGCATATGAGCGCTCTTCTATATATATATATATATATATATATATATATATATATATATATATATATAATAATAATAATAATAATAATAATAATAATAATAATAATAATAATAATAATAATATATAAATATAGTATTATCCTATTATACCTATATGTAATTATGGAATTGACAGTTACATATGTTCGTATGAAAATAATTATTATATAAATAAGTATCCTGCTTTTTAATAAATTATTTTTATATTTTATATATGGTAATTAATTTCATAATTACAAATAAAAATTCTTAATTGCAAGGAGACTTTTGTGACATTCCAATATGCCAAATAATTTTAAAATAATTTATTATATCATTTCAACTCTTTTAATAGGTTATTTTTAAATTAATATATATAGTTAAATTATTCTACCCAATTATATATATCATTCATAAATCTGATCCTAATAACTATATATGATGTATGATATATATGTATATTTTTTTTGGAATAATATATATGTATATAATAATATATAAATATAATATTATCCTATTATACCTATATGTAATTCTGGAATTGACAGTTACATACGTTCATATGGAAATAATTATTATATAAATAAATATCCTGCCTTTTAGTAGAATATTTTTATATATAGTAATTAATTTCATAATTACAAATAAAAATACAATATGAAAAAGTAATGTAAATCTTTAATGTAAAAAAATACACAATTTCTCCACAAAAAAATAACTTAGAAATAGGAAAAAAAAAGAAGTAATTTTACCACTGCATAATTGTAACAACAACCGAATTGAATCGTTGCATGCCCTTTGCCCAATTGAAACAAATCTCTCTAGATATATTGTTTTAGCAAAGAACGCACTCCAGTCTGACTTCATCGCAATGTTGCCTAGGATCCACCCCACGAAGTCGCCGCCTTCCCATTGCACGTGGTTATAGATAGGAATCAGGCGCTCCCAGACATCCCTAGCCTTCCAGCATTTCCTTACAATATGATTAGCATCTTCATCAACGTCGGGGCAGAAGACACATGCGCCGTCAACAGGGAGAACTCTCCTCCGTCTCTCCACATTACACAGGATGCGTTGATGGCAGAAGGGAGGTGTATTCTGCCCTTCAATGGGCTTGGGATAGGAAGGTCAGAAAACTTTAATTGGATCCGTACTGATGCAAAAAAAGTTGTGGATTGGATCAATGGGGACGCTGAGTTACTTGGCCCAATTAATGGAATCGTATGTGCCTGCAAGGAGTGTATCAATAGGGATTGGGAGGTTAGGATTATGAATCTAAAGAAAGAAATCAGAAGATTTTCACTTATGTTTATATTTTTTAATAATACATGTTTATAAAGATAAAAATATATTTTATATAATAATAATAATTCACAGGGTGTAGTTCCGATTTGAACTCTAGTTATCGTGTGAAACTTGTGTACCTTTTGCTGCCGTGCAATTGCGGGGATCAATGGGGGGGGGGGGGGGTGATTGTGCATGCGGCCCGCGTGCACCCTCGTTGTACAGTGCATCAGCCTTGTGACTAATTCAGAGAGCATTTCTGGGTTTCTCACACATCTAAGTGGGGCGGCACTGTTGCTCACTTGCATAGTTGCTATACTCGTTCCGCCCACTATCATAGCTCTCGTGGTTGCCGGTTGCTTCTGCTACGGATGATGGCGCGTTCCAATGGCTCACGCCGGTCAGGGAGGGAAAGGTCGGGCCGCCCATTCTTCCCAGCGACGCCACCTTCCGGCGGGTCGTACTGGGCACAGGTTGAGAAGAGGTCATTCAAGCGGCGCTCCAGCTATTGTTCTCCGCGTTCGACGGCCACCTGTGTCACCCTATATATATATATATATATGTATATATATATATATGTATATATATATATGTATACATATACATATATGTATACATATACATATATGTATATATATATATATATGTATATATATATACATATATATATATATATATATATACATATACATATATATATATATATATATATATATATATATATATATATATACATATATATATATATATATATATATATGTATATATATAGGCTTCGAATTCGGTGCACCCCCTATACTAGATGAGGTCATGAGGTCTCATCACAACCATTAAGTTACTAGAATTTGATGGATGTGATTGAAAGAGATGTGTTAGATAATTAAGGTTAGAATTTAAAAATAAGGATAAAAGAGTCATTGTAATAGTATTGTTAATTATGGCTAAAATAAATTAGTAATATTTAGCATAATATTAGATGGAATAAGAATGGTAACAAATATAAAGTATCTGTGGATAAGATACGAACATGTAGTAGTAGTACGGAAATTTAGTGCTGTAGTGTTTGGGGTCTGTGCGTTTGGGATTGCGGTCTGTGCTCCATGTAATGGCGTGTGCGTGTTCCTGTAATTCGACATCCAAGGAGTTAAAGAATTATTGGGGTATGGTTGAATGCATGTTGTTTGCCCGAATATGGAAGAAATTAACTAAATGGGTAGAAGTGGTTTGTTATTGTTTGGGCGTCACGGGAGTAGTATTGGGGGTCTGTGCGTTTGGGATTGTGGGCTGTACGTCTGCTTGTTATAGTGTGTGCGTGTTACTATTGTGGCGTGTGCGTTTCGATGAATTGGAGGTGTAAAATATTTTTCCTGTAATTCGAGATCCAAGGAGCTAAGTTATTATTGGGGGTATGGTTGAATGTATGTTGTTTGCCCGGATATGGAGGAAATTAACTAAATAGGTATAAGTGGTTTGTTATTTTTGGGCGTCACAGGAGTAGTATTGCGGGTCTGTGCGTTTGGAATTGTGTTCTGTGTGTCTACTTGTAATGGTGTGTGCGTGTGCATTTTGGTGAATTGGAGGTGTAAAATGTTTTTCCTGAAATTCGAGATCCAAGGAGCTAAGTTATTATTGGGGATATGGTTGATGCATGTGGTTTGACCGTATATGGAAGAAAATTACTGAATGGGTAGAAGTATGGGGCGTCTGTGCGTTTTTAATTATGGAGTGTGCGTATTCATGTAGTGGTCTGTGCGTGTCGTGGATTCGGTTAGTGCGTGTTGGGTAAATTCATTTTGGTAGCAGATGTTTAATTGTCGGTGTGGTGTGCGAGCAATTGAGAAGCGTGTGCGTAATGATGATGGGGCGTGTGCATTTACGCGTTGTGGTGTGTGCGAATGAATCACATATTATACAATTGGTTCAAATAGATGGAAAGGCAATATCACATTGGAACCATACGAATTCTGATACTTCTATACAATGAGAAGAAAACCAACTTTTGGAGGCAATTGATTTAAACACATTACACATTTAATGAATTGTTGGCAAGAAAGCAACCATTTAATTAAATTGAGTCACTTCAGTTACATCTTGGTTGTGTGAAAGCCTAAATGTCATCCATTAACAACCAATATTCTAGGCAAAAATGGTGAAATGTACACCTTGGCAGATAAAAGAGATAAAAGAGTATCTGGCTCTCTCTTCATATGCAGGTCTTTCTGCACACACAAGATTTAAGATTTTAATAAAAATTCACACTTTATGGCACAGATATCAATTTTTCCAAAAACTAAAAGCATAAAATTCATGTAATTATTTTTCAGATATGCATACCATCTAATGCCCGAGCTCTAGATATTGTGTGGCACAACCTAGCAAGTGCAACTCTAGCAAGAACATCATGCATATGGAGAACATCCTGCAGACCTCCTGATCCATAAAAATATTAGTAACTTAAGTGCATGAAGTTGATTATAGAAGTAATAGCAGTAGCACATATAAAACATTAAAACATACCACCAGGTTGCACAAGTTTCCCTGCAGAACAGAAAACAATTTGGTTATACTTCATTCAAGTATTATTTAATCATATTACAATAACTTGAACAGATTAATTTCAAACAACCAAAGCCAGCCATCCAGAAAATAAATGAGGCCATAGTAAAACATATTAACAAGAATATGGTAATTCATTTGTGACTATCAAACAATCAACAGTATCCTCCTCACATCTTCATAGGTATCGGACCACTACCAATTAATAATCCATGTTTTTGTTTTTGTTCAGTTGAGCTAACAACAAAAGGCATATTCAATATCTAGCTATCATTGAGATTCAAAAGCACTTCACGTGTTTAAGAAATAAGCCCATTAATCCCTCATTCAAAGGATAATTTGACTGTACAGTTGTGTCAAGAGTAGGAGAGCTGGAGAGTAAAATCAACATTTTAGTATTATTCAAATAGAAAAGGGGGTGCTGAGAAAGGTCTATCCTTTTTTGGGCAACATTTGTGTTCATGCAGAAAGAATCTTGACATTTCTTACAACCACAAGCTCTGCCATTTCTGGTTTGAGTTAAGAGAAATAATATCAAATACACTAAAAATAATGGTCCAAAAGGAAAAGGAATGAAAGACAGCAAGATTGTCAAATTAAAGCAAAACTTTTATGAGGTGGAAACAAACTACTCATTAGATAGCAAGGATGACTAGTAGTTCAGAAAGATTAACAATTACTTTTTATTTTCTTCTAAGAACTAGGCTACAAGTGGGTGGCATATGAATATCTCATGAGAACCATTCGAATATAGAAATTGTCATTACTTAAATATGGAGTATATATTAGGCTTAAATGTTTGGTCACCCCTTAAACATTAAAAAATGTTTTCAAAACCCATTTCCTATAAAATATTTGTTAGTGTTTTTAATTGTTCAAAAACCTCATCTTATAATTGGCAATATTATTATGACATACTAAGATAGGTTTAGAGTTTGTCCGTCCAGCTCTACAGACGACTGATCAATCAGAAGCAACAACAGAAGGACTGACACTAAAGATCTGATTTAGGAAGCTGATTTCTATAAGGCTGTACGCGGTATAAGCAGACAAGTTTGGAAAGAAGATCAGCGTATATTTTCTGGAAAGGTATGGACCTAATCTTTAGAGATTACATTCCTCATTTATAGTCCTACCTTCTACAATCAAAGTTATCTATGGAGAGTGTTTATTGATGGATCTATAAGTACTCTTATTCGACGAGAATTAGGGTTATGCCGAAAGTAAGAAGAAACACTTCACATCTGCTATACGAGACAATATCTTTGATTGTCATGCATCTTCTCAACACAATATGTTCATGGTGATTAAGATGATGAACTTGAGAAGAATCACTGCTGCTTAAACGAAAGGACACTGTGATCACACTGTTGTGGGAACAACTGTATAGAGCGTCATTGAAGTGGACTGCATCAGAGTGGGCTCTCCAAGTGAAGGGATTTCATTGGACTTCTATATGCATGGATCTCCCACTTCAACAATCCACTAAACTTGTGTAGACTGGGTATGTACCGTGTGTGTGGCACTTGGGTAAGATTATTGTATATCTACCTTTGTACATTGGATTATGATTTAGTGGATTGGACGCCTATGTGATCGTCCCCCAGACGTAGATACACACTGTATCGAACTGGGTAAACATTCTGTGTCGTTGGCTTTGTGTTGCTATTTTTCTCTTTAATCTTCTCTATGAATTATTATTATTGACTGACTTCATAGTTGAATCAATCAGTATATTACGTCAGTTGATTAATCCTGTTAATCCGTCTAAAAAGAGGAAATGCAAAATTACATGTGGTATCAGAGCTTTTAAGTCTACATAGTGACTTGATCCGTACGGGTTGTTTTTAGTTTTGCATTGTTCTCTGTCTTTTGGAAGTGCCTCTGTGTGTGTTCGTTGGTTGGTTGTTTGTGTTCAGGATGGATGCAAGTATGAAACCACCAGAACTAGATGGTCATAACTACTCTTTCTGGAAGGCTCGCATGGAGATATATCTCCAAGCACAAGGTACCAGGGTTTATCGTACTGTACTAACTGGGTGGAGCCGTCCAACTGTTCAGAATGCGGATGGAACCACTGAAGATAAGCCCATGGTGACTTGGACAGACGATGAAATGAATGCCCCTGATCTAAACAACAAAGCATTGAACTCGATTGTAGGATCTCTGCATGAATCTGTTTTTACTCTTGTCACCGGGGTAAAAGAAGCTAAACGGGTATGGGAAATCCTTGAAACCAGATTTGAAGGAACTAGTGATCTCAAGCAGTCAAAGCTACAAATGGTATTGTCAGAATTCGAAGCCCTTAGAATGAATGAAGAGGAAACCATTTCGACCTTCCACAGTAGGGTTCAGAATCTGATGAGCCGAGCCTCAATTCTTGGTGAACCATTCACTGATGAGAGAGTGGTCAAAAAGATCCTTCGATCTTTGCCTAAACGCTTCCGGATGAAAGTAACTGCTATTCAGGAACACACAGGTTGGGAAAAGAAGACTGTCGGAGAACTTATGGGAAGCTTACACACATATGAACTAGAAGTACTTGCAGATGATGATCTTACAAGCAACAGAAAAGGAAAGTTAGTGGCCTTTGTGGCTGAGGCTGATCGAGAATTTGACACAGATGACATAGATGATGAAATCTTGGCTCTTCTAACCAAGAATTTCAAGAAAATCTTAAAAGGTTTCAACAGAAAGAGTCAAGGTCAGTCCACCAGGACACAATACAAAGGCAACAACTCCTCATATCAGAAAGCTGAAACAACACCTTTTCACAGAACAATCAATCTCAGACTGGTCGAACAAGACAAAACAGAAACAGTTCCACAGATACAGGGAAGTCTCTCAACCGGTCAGTGCAGTGTAGAGAATGTGAAGGGTATGGACACATACAAGCTGAATGTGTAACGTATCTCAAGAGGAAAAAGGCTATGTCGGTAGCTACTTTAAGCGATGATGAGGAGGAAACATCCAATGATCAGTCAGATGATAATGTGGGAAACTTTGTAGCCTTCTTTACAGCTACAGACCTTCCGTCAGACGGAAACCAATCAGATGAAGAATCTTACATATCAACTGATGATTTTGAAGAGAGACATATTCAACTTGAAACAGAATTTGCTAAACTTGTTGCAAGCTAGGAACAACTTGTGAAAGTCAATAAAAATCTGAATGACGAGCTGAAGCAAAGGGATGATCTTCTAAAGAAACTGAATACAGACCTTGTCATAAAGGAAGATCTTATCACTCAGATAAGATCCAGAGAAGGGAAACTGATAAAGGAATTGGAGGGTCTGAAGAAAAATATCCAGATGATGGACACCACATCAACCTTAGATAAGTTTCTAGACTCGGGCAGAAATCCTAATGATAAAAGGGGTCTAGGATTTAAACGAGGTGAATCTTCAAATAATACACCTATGTTCGTCAAAGAGGGTATGTTTAAGACCACAGCAGTTCACAGCTTTGAACAAGGACAGTCATCTCGGTCAAGGAAGAAAATTGACAACGGAAGGAGATATAACCAGACTGCAGATACTGGCCTTGCCAAAGTAACTCATCAATCTCATTATTCAAGGTTAAAAAATAAGCTTGTCAAAGTTAGATATTACACTCCCATTTGTCACTACTGTCAAACAAAGGAAGGAAAAATATCAGAACAAGACTATTACACCGTTCACTAGACAGGTTTGGGTCAGAAAGTCAGAAGTTATATGCTACCCCACTATAGTTCTGACTGCATCTACAACTGAAGCTAGATGGTATTTCGACAGTGGCTGTTCCAGGCATATGACTGGAAATGTAAAGTGTCTGATGGCTGTTCAACCTAGTAGTGGAGCTGTAACATATGGAGATGGATAAAAAGGGAAAATAGTTGGGAAAGGTATCCTGAATGTACCAGGTCTACCTCAATTAGAAGAAGTCCTGCTAGTCAGTGGGTTGAAAGCTAATCTGATTAGCATCAGTCAGTGGGTTGAAAGCTAATCTGATTAGCATCAGTCAGTTGTGTGATCAAAATTGGAATGTGTGCTTCGATCGTAACTGCTGCAGAGTTACTGACAAAGCAAATCAACTGGTCATGGAAGGAACCCGATCCTCAGACAACTATTATGTGTTGGCAAATGAAACTGCATGTCACCTATCCAAATCTGATGAATAAAAACTCTGGCATAGACGACTGGGTCACGTAAACTTCAGAGATATGGATAAGCTGATAAAACTGGAAGCTGTGAAAGGTGTACCTGTAACACCCCCCAAACACGACTAATATAAAAAGGCCATAACACCTGCAGATCATACACAAAACTAGCACAGCGGAAGATAAAACGGAAACTGGATAAAAAGAAATCCAAACGGGGTGTTATGCCACATCTACCAAACACGGTAAACGCTACGGTGATCAATCTGCAAGTGTATACATCTATCCCAAAGGCATCAGTCTAAAACTACATTGGCGCACAGGCCACAAAACAAGGATAAAGGTACTAAGCTACCAGGCACTAGACATCGCGCTCGTCTAAACATCACCTGAAAGATACAAAGATAAACATTGGGATGACGCCCGGTCAACGATAATGCTGGTAACCCACCAATACATGTGAAATATCATACATAGATAGATATAAGTTGTAAAACCATTTTCGAAACGGAATACATAAGTATATAAGTCAAAAGCCAAGATCAACAGTCAACACAAGACTCATCACTCGCAAAGATAGCACGGGAACACATCCCAAACCACAAAGGTTAACCACAACACAAAGGATAAAGACAAGACCAATGGCAACACATGCCCTTGTGACTACACACGTCAAGAAAGAGAACTCACAACAACGGCTACACGAGCCCTCGTGACATCACCCATCACGAGTTGATATGCCTTCCTTATGCCCTGTTCCAACCTTATGGCTACTCCCAACCTTGTATCTTCATTCCAACCATTACCTCCAGGACCCCTGTACAGCCAAGTCCAACCTTATTCCCCCGGGACCGTCGTCCTCCACCAACGACCACCAACGAGACCACCAATTCATAGTACACAAGGTACCGTACACAGCAACACATGCCCGGATAACACATGTTATCCCCCAAAAACGTGAACCTTACACAAAGGCCACAACTCCACAATCACGCCAAGGCCCCCACGAGGACCGCTGCAATACCTTAGTGACTAGTGCCCCATACCACTAATCGTACAATCCAGGTAAAGCCACACACGCACCGCAACTCACACGAGTCAAACAACGGATCACAACGAAGGTATGAAACCATACTCAATCAAGGAATGGGTCACAGCCCAACGACAACAACGATGAATAACACAAGTTATCATCAACCAATCGGAAGGTACAAACAACACACACGCTAGCATTAAGACAATAAACTAGTATTCTTAACAACGGAGAAACTCAAGATAGTTCCGAGGAACACACAAGACACCTCTCGGTCCAACGAAACACAATGTTGAACACTTAGCACGATTCAAGACACCAAAGTCCTACATGGATACCTACCATATAGTTCTAGACATATGAAACATCAAGAAGACACTCAAATAGTTCAGCAAAAGAACATCGAAAAGTCAAAAGACCAAATACCGAGTCAAACGGATCACGGGGAACAAATCTTGAACAAACACCACCATGTACCCGCGGGTGGACCCACGGGTAGTGCCCCACCCTTGGTTCCGTCCGCGGGAACATATTCCCACAGGGCTATGTACCCGCGGGTAGGCCGGCGGGTGGTGCCCCGCTCGCCGTTCCGCCCGTGGGAACACTCCTGTTCCATAACAAATCCCTTCGGGGATTTTCTTCTCCAAACACAAATTCAAGTCCAAAACATGCCAAATCTCACCCAATACAACAAAATGACTTGAATCAAAGGAAATGCCAAGCAATGGCACAAAGGAACCCTAAACACAAGCTCTAGATATGCAATATCACAAGACAAATGCATAAACCCTCACATTTCATAACAAAATACATGTAGAATCCAAGAAATCACATATAGGTAAGCAAAATAGGTTTTGTAGAGCATGGGTTACCTCTTGTAGACCAAAAGACTTCACTTTACACCACAACAAGCTCCCCACAAGGCTTACTTTCCAAACCCACTTCAAGATCAAACCAAAAGATCATAAAGATCCTACCTTTAAGAAAAAGACAACTAAGATGAAACCAAAAACACAAGATGAACTTAGATCTTACCGTCCTAGATGCCCAAATAGGTGAAAGGTTGAATCTTGGAAGCAAATCTTGGAATCTTGACAAGGGTCTCAACTTAGCTTGGAGAATAAGCTACACTTCTTTTCTAGAGAGAAGGTAGAGCTAATTTCTAGGAATTGTAAGGAATGAAATGAAGAAGTCTTCTAGGTTAGGTTACAATACTAACTCTTGGTGAAAAGTCAAGGATACGCTTACTAACCTTTAGAAAGTGTAAGGAACAAGGGAACTCCCCTCAAAGCTCAAGGTACAACACAACTTTAAGGTTGACTAGTCAAATACTAGTCCTTGAGTATTAAAAATCAGGATTTTAGGAATTAATTCTTCAAATAAAATAGGATTAATTACTCAATTAATCCATGGATTGTATGTGGATTTTTGGGGTGTCACATCCTCTCCCCCTTCAAAGAAGCTTCGTCCCCGAAGCTTGTGTACGACGAATTAGAAATAAGCGGTGGATAGAAACAACATTGTGACAAGAGATTCAAGAACGAATCATTTTGGTCAAACTCAAAAGGTTCCACAAGGATTTCAAACAAGGAAATGGCATAACAATTCAAGAATTGTCAAGAACATAACAAGGAGTAGATTGAGCATCACAAACTCTATTCTCAACACCACCATCTACTTCTACCAAACACTAAGAACAAGACAACCAACACGAAACACCACTACCACTACAAAGCTAACTAAGCCACAAGGCTCCAAACGAAGCAAGCACAGAGCAACAACAAGCAACCAACAACGGCGACAACGCCTAAAGAAAAACAACTACAAGGAAGAAGGCGAACAAGGTAACCACAACTACTAGAAAGACTCGCTCTCCGACTCCTCGGACTCTTCCTCGTCTTCTCCTCTACGGCTCGAGCTGGCTTCAATCTGGTCTAGCCGATGGTGCACAGCAACGAACTGCGTCCTCATGAAGGCAAGCCACTAAACCCACTACCCACACTACAAGCTAACAACCACGACAAACAAGAGAGAACAACTAAGCATAGCCGAAAAACGACAACAACAGAGTGGCAACAGCAACGGAGAGAAGAAACGAGTTTCCACAACAAAACGGTCGACTTACGAAACGGATGACAAAGCTCAAGAGATGGGTTGCAAACGAGGTTTTAAGCAACAAAGGTGATCGCCACTAACCAAAGTTAAAGGAAACAAGGGTTCAAAGTAAGGTAGTAAGATTGATAGGCTTGGTCACAACGAAGTTCAACACCAAAACCGTCGGTTAACAAAACGAGAGACAAGACTTAGAGATAGGTTGACGGTTCACAAAGGTAAGACAAGAAAGAAAGATAAGGTGGTGGGTAAAAGATTTACCGGGAAAGAAGGCTAACTTCACACCGAGCCAGACTCCTGCTCAAAACTAGCCAACGATCTACTCAAAACGAGACGGCTCAGCTAAGGAACAAGCTACAAACAGAAACTGACACCACAAGAACTCTAAACTAGATCACTCGGGATCACAGAACCAGGGTTGCATCTTCAACTGATCTCTGTTGGCTTCTTCAACCAAAGGAAACAAGGTACCCCTACTACTTAACTTGAGCTCGACAACTGCGTGAACTTGATCCGACAAAAGCTACAACTGCTTGATCCAAAACACGAGTTGGATGTCCTTCTCTCCGGCTCTTGGGCAAACTTGATGCAGGCTACCGACTTAACACTTGCATTAGCACACCCCTTCCAACTCTCTTCAAAGCAACGCTTGAAACTTCAAAACTTCGGTACGGATGAAAGGTTCAAAACAGGAACGATAACAAAGGAGAAAGGGTAACTCAGGGGAAAGAAGACTCACAAGAAGAGATGCGGTTCGACGGAAAAGATTAGAGCGACAGGTTTGGGTTCAGAAACTCAAGGACCACGTTACTTAGGAGTAGGATCAAAGTCATCAAAGTTGCAACTTAGGAAATAATGTTGCCACCTTGCACAGAATCGTTAGAAGCGGGGAAAACAAGAACGAGTTTCGATTCAAAGGGAAAGATCAAGGTGAGAGTTTAGGTTCAACAACTTGAGGACCATGTTGATTAAGAAGAGAAGAAAGGTAAACATGACTACAACTTAAGAAGTAAGGAATCAAAATGGGGTTTTAGGGAGTTGAAAAGAATTTCCTCACGGAGGATATCCGATTTAAACTCTAGGATAGTGATAACTAGGAAGGGAACTAAGATTCTCAAAGTCACAACTTAGGAAAGATGAGGTCGTAACCTTGGACAGAGTCAAATCAAGAGATGAACAAGAACGAGGTTTGAAAGAATTGAAAGGATTTCCCAACAAAGGGTACTAGATTTAGGCTAATGAATAGCGTAGGTTAGGAAGGAAATCAAGATTTTCAAGATTACAACTTAGGAAAATGAGGTTGTCATCTTGTATAGAATCAAATTAAGGAGGAAACGTGAACGACGCTCGAAGAGATAAGAAAGATTTCTCGGAAACAGATAAGGGATGAAGATCGGTTTCAAGAGGTAAAAGGATTCACAACTTTTGGCGAAACTTCGGCTTGACGCTGGTCACTACAGTTTTGACGAACTGAAGGCTATCCACTTCGACTCAAACGCGGCTTAACACTTAGACCTTGCCAGATTCCTTCATAAGCTGATGACACTGCCGCCTTGCACAAGATGATTTGGAAAGAAACAAGAACAAGGTTCGGAAGAAAAAGGACAACTTGGCAAAAAGGTGATTGGATTTGTCTAGGGACAAGAAAAGATTAACTAGGGTCAAGGGTAACACTCAAACAAGCTAACGTTCGAAGCTATCAAGCAAGGAAAGGCACGAAGACGAAGGGAGGTACAACAAAAGGGTACAAAACTTACTCCCACGGTTCCCACTTGCATCTGTCTCACAACTATAGATCTTGCCTTGCCGAGGTTGTTGTTGAGTCCGTTGAAGTCTTCCTCTTAGCCCTGCACTCAAAGGACCGGTGACCTTTCTTGCCACAAGCAAAGCACTCTACCGGATTCCCATAACAGTCGACGCCGGGGTGGTCGCTTCCACACTTCTTGCAAACGGAGCGCCTTCCCTTAGCCTTGTTGTTCCGGATTGGTTTGGGAGCTTTACCTCTCTTAGAGTCGTCCCTTTGCAGGTTTCTTATTGATCCAACACTAGTAGCCATCAAACTCCTAACCATAGGTGAAACACTTTCGCCAAGCTTCTTCTTACGGTTCCCCCGGATTCCTTTCTGAACTTGCTGAACTCAGTAGAGGTCGGTTGCACAAAGGTAGGCCTCCTTAACAGGAGCAGGATAGAACCGCTCGCGTAACTTAACCTTCAGGTCTTCCCAACTGAACTCCGGATCTTGTCTACAAGCTGGTCTTTCAAGCATCCACCACGAGTCCGCTTCTTGCCGAAGGTAGAACGTAGCCAACTGATCACTGGTGACTGCTTCTGAAGACTTTGCACGACGTCTCGATGGTGCCATCCTCGACTTTTACAGCAACAACATGATCACGGGAGGAAACTCAGGGCCCGCACCCTTACCTGGTGCATTAACTAAAGAGAACCAAACTAAAAGGAAAACAAAGCACAGACAACACAACAGAAAACGATAAGGGAACTCACAACCTCACCGCGCAACCTAGAGTCCTAAGCCTAACACTTAGATTCTTAAGGTCACTTTAAGGTCTAAAACCACACTTAGCCACTTAGAAGTCTAGACTTTATGACCCTAGGCTCAAACCTAGGCTCTGATACCAACTGTAACACCCCCCCAAACACGACCAATATAAAAAGACCTTAACACCTGCAGATCATACACAAAACTAGCACAGCGGAAGATAAAACGGAAACTGGATAAAAAGAAATCCAAACGGGGTGTTATGCCACATCTACCAAACACGGTAAACGCTACGGCGATCAATCTGCAAGTGTATACATCTATCCCGAAGACATCAGTCTAAAACTACATTGGCGCACAGGCCACAAAACAAGGATAAAGGTACTAAGCTACCAGGCACTAGACATCGCGCTCGTCTAAACATCACCTGAAAGATACAAAGGTAAAGATTGGGACGATGCCCGGTCAGCGATAATGCTGGTAACCCACCAATACATATGAAATATCATACATAGATAGATATAAGTTGTAAAACCATTTTCGAAACGGAATACATAAGTATATAAGTCAAAAGCCAAGATCAACAGTCAACCAAAGACTCATCACTCGCAAAGATAGCACGAGAACACATCCCAAACCACAAAGGTTAACAACAACACAAAGGATAAAGACAAGACCGATGTCAACACATGCCCTTGTGACTACACACGTCACAAGAAAGAGAACTCACAACAACGGCTACACGAGCCCTCGTGACATCACCCATCACGAGTTGATATGCCTTCCTTATGCCATGTTCCAACCTTATGGCTACCCCCCAACCTTGTATCTTCATTCCAACCATTACCTCCAGGACCCCTGTACAGCCAACCTTATTCCCCCGGGACCGTCGTCCCCCACCAACGACCACCAACGAGACTACCAATTCATAGTACACAAGGTACCGTGCACGGCAACACATGCCCGGATAACACATGTTATCCCCCAAAAACGTGAACCTTACACAAAGGCCACAACTCCATAATCACGCCACGGCCACCACGAGGACCGCTGCAATACCTTAGTGACTAATGTCCCATACCACTAATCGTGCAATCTAGGTAAAGCCACACACGCACCACAACTCACACGAGTCAAACAACGGATCACAACGAAGGTATGAAACCATACTCAATCAAGGAATGGGTCACAGCCCAACGACAACAACGACGAATAACACAAGTTATCATCAACCAATCGGAAGGTACAAACAACACACACGCTAGCATTAAGACAATAAACTAGCATGCTTAACAACGGAGAAACTCAAGATAGTTCCGAGGAACACACAAGACACCTCTCGGTCCAACGAAACACAATGTTGAACACTTAGCACGATTCAAGACACCAAAGTCCTACATGGATACCTACCATATAGTTCTAGACATACGAAACATCAAGAAGACGCTCAAATAGTTCCACAAAAGAACATCGGGAAGTCAAAAGACCAAATACCGAGTTAAACAGATCACGGGGAACAAATCCCGAACAAACACCACCATGTACCCGCGGGTGGACCCACGGGTAGTGCCCCACCCGTGGTTCCGCCCTCGGGAACATATTCCCACAGGGCTATGTACCCGCGGGTAGGCCGGCGGGTGGTGCCCCGCCCGCCGTTCCGCCCGCGGCAACACTCCTGTTCCATAACAAATCCCTTCGGGGATTTTCTTCTCCAAACACAAATTCAAGTCCAAAACATGCCAAATCTCACCCAATACAACAAAATGGCTTGAATCAAAGGAAATGCCAAGCAATGGCACAAAGGAACCCTAAACACAAGCTCTAGATATGCAATATCACAAGACAAATGCATAAACCCTCACATTTCATAGCAAAACACATGTAGAATCCAAGAAATCACATATAGGTAAGCAAAATAGGTTTTGTAGAGCATGGGTTACCTCTTGTAGACCAAAAGACTTCACATTACACCACAACAAGCTCCCCACAAGGCTTACTTTCCAAACCCACTTCAAGATCAAACCAAAAGATCATAAAGATCCTACCTTTAAGAAAAAGACAACTAAGATGAAACCAAAAACACAAGATGAACTTAGATCTTACCCTCCTAGATGCCCAAATAGGTGAAAGGTTGAATCTTGGAAGCAAATCTTGGAATCTCGACAAGGGTCTCAACTTAGCTTGGAGAATAAGGTACACTTCTTTTCTAGAGAGAAAGTAGAGCTAATTTCTAGGAATTGTAAGGAATGAAATGAAGAAGTCTTCTAGGTTAGGTTACAATACTAACTCTTGGTGAAAAGTCAAGGATACGCTTACTAACCTTTAGAAAGTGTAAGGAACAAGGGAACTCCCCTCAAAGCTCAAGGTACAACACAACTTTAAGGTTGACTAGTCAAATACTAGTCCTTGAGTATTAAAAATCAGGATTTTAGGAATTAATTCTTCAAATAAAATAGGATTAATTACTCAATTAATCCATGGATTGTATGTGGATTTTTGGGGTGTCACAGTACCTAAGATCAGAATAGATCTGGAAAAAATCTGTGGTGCATGTGCTATTGGGAAACAAATCAGAACTCCGCACAAAGCAGTAAAAGGCATCACCACTGAGAAGTGTCTAGATCTTGTTCACATAGACCTCATGGGGCCAACACAGACTGAAAGCATTGGGGAAATAAATACATATTTGTGTGTGTAGATGATTTCTCTCGATACAGCTGGGTATACTTTCTAAGAGAAAAATCAGAAGCATTCAAGGCCTTTAAAACTCTATATATAAGGGTTCAGAAGGAAAAGAATGAGTCTATAATAAAAGTTCAGAGACTGAGGAGTGATCATGGAAAAGAATTTGAGAATTCACTATATTCAGATTTCTGCTCCGAGCACGGTATATCACATGAGTTCTCAGCCCCTAGAACTGCTCAACAGAATGGTGTAGTGGAAAGAAAGAATCTAGTCAAGAAGTTTGATCTGGAATCATGTAAACCATCCAGGACACCAATCTCTACCTCCACAAAAGTATCAAAGGATGAAACTGGTATATCAGTGGATAACACAGTCTATCGTTGTTTGATTGGCAGTCTGTTGTATCTAACAGCCAGTCGACCAGACATAATGTTCAGTGTTGGAATCTGTGCAAGGTATCAATCTGATCCAAAGGAATCGCACTTGATAGCTGCAAAACATATTCTGAAAGAGTTAATTCCAGCAATGGTCCCCTGAGTATGATGATTTTCCAGAATTAGTCCTCGACTTTTAATTTGGACAATTTAACCATCTGACTATCAAATTTTTTCCAATTGAGGTCCTTCCGTCAATGCAAAGTTAAGTGGACGTTTATTTTAAGGGTAAAACTGTACTTTCCCTCACTGAGCGTATAATCCTCCATTTATACGCAAAATAAAATAAAAAACCCTCCGTAGGGTATTCTTCAACTCCAGTATATGGATATATGAATATATGAATGTCCAACAACAACAAAAGATGAAGATTCTTAAACATGCCTGAAATGCTTCCCACTTGAATTCGCCAACATATTGGCTACCATCATCACAGGTATGCACCCCAGAGCCATGGCCCTGGCCATTTGACTATTCTCCAACATAAGCATCACCAGTATAAAACAGATGAACGCCAAAATCATGCATATATTAGCCCCTGTATTGACTTCCCCTTGCCCATGTCTCCACTGCATGCCCATCATACTTGCCATCAACCCAATCCCCTTCAAATCTTCCACTCATGTAATAATAGTACACTCCACTCCCATTACATTTCCCCTTATGAAACTCACCCTCATACACATCACCATCGTTATATGCCTGCACCCAATACCCATAACTCACTTTCTTGTCATGCTTTGGCAAAGAACCGATTGACCAGGACACAGGCAAAGGCCTTCTGGAGACATGGCTGGATAGAGGGAGTTTGATTGGGAAAGACCTGGCAAGGAACAAATGGATAGAGTGCAGCCTGGGGAGTGCCAAATGCAGGGAGAAAAAAAACTGATGCGGAGAAGGCAAAGACAGAGAGGACCAAGAAAGATGGAGTTAGTGGGGTGGGAAACCAGGAAATAGAAGAAAGGCAAGGAGAGGAGGATGATGAGGCGAAGGTGAATCCGGATGACGCGGCGGAGGTGGTCGAACTGGTGGTACAAATGAGAATGGCCCAGAACCCTAAACGGGTACCGGTCATTCGCGGTGGGCAGGGCGGAATAAAACGGGTATTTATGCAGAGAATTGCTCAGAGTGGGGGATTTGGTCATCGGGTTGATGGAAGAATTGGAGGAATTATTCCCGGGAAGGATTCTCTGGTGAGCGGTGGTCTTTCCGCCGGCGGCCACAACGGCCGGCGAGCTGGAGGCGGACGCAATCGGGCGATTGCCGGCAAATTTGGGAGTGCTTCTGGTGAAGCGAGGAAGAGGTAGAAAGCATACACACACAAGAAATTAAAGATTGAAATCGGAAGAGACGCCACTGCTTTCTTTCCCGATCTGAACTTTAGACTTCTTCTGATGCATTACCTATACACAAACACTACTCTCTCTTCAATTCATCTCTCTCTCTATGAACAACAACAACTCTGTTATCTCTACAAAGCAATTTCTGGAGAAAAGTGAAGAACTTCCGGTGAGAATTTCATTACGTTCTAGAATGCACGGTTGTAAATTTCGCATATAGATTGGGAGAAAGAAGCGGATTATACCCCTAATAAGGGAAAGTACAATTTTACCCCTAAAATAACGTCCACTTAACCATGTATTGACGGAAGGACCTCAATTGGAAAAAATTTAATAGTCAGATGGTTAAATTGTCCAAATTAAAAGTCGAGGACTAATTCTGGAAAATCATCATACTCGGGGGACTATTGCTGGAATTAACTCTATTCTGAAATATGTAAAAGGAACGATGCAGTATGGCCTCTGGTACTCCAAGGACAGTGAACTGGGTCTTGTTGCATATTGTGATGCTGATTGGGCAGGAAATATTGATGATCGAAAGAGTACATTTGGAGGATGCTTCTTTGTTGGTAAAAACTTGGTATCGTGGCTAAGTAAGAAACAGAATTCAATTTCATTAAGCACTGCAGAGGCAGAATACATAGCTGCTGGTGGATGTTGTACTCAGTTGGTATGGATGAAACAGATGTTGCTGGATTATGGTCTTACTCAAGGGATTATGACACTCTATTGTGACAATGTCAGTGCTATCAATATCTCCAAGAATCCAGTTCAACACTCCAGAACGAAGCATATTGATATCAGGCATCATTACATCATTGACCTGGTTGAATCCAAGGAGATTGAATTGGAATATATTCAAACTGACAAACAACTGGCAGATATTCTGACTAAGCCACTAGACGCAAATCGTTTTGAAATTCTCAGGTCTGCTCTGGGAATTTGCAGAATTGACTAATAAAGCAATTGGTCAGCCAGAGAGGAGAGAAGGTTGGTTCATACGGGTCAGTATTATGGTTTGACTTCCTTTTAAGACTCCTCTCTATTTTGTTAAGTGGATTCTATAACCTAATGTATCTTAAAGATATCTTAAAGATCCTAATCTTTTTTCGAAATTCAAATTTCCTTGGGTTCCGTTTCCTTCCTAAAAAGAAGCCGTACCGTTGTGTCAATCAATCGCGTCTGCATGCTATTTGACAAGCCACATTGATTATGGTTCATCTCCCTTAAGTCTATTTGTTACCGGGCCAAGAAGAAAAATATCTACAAGCATCTCAGCACTCATACTTCCTCTCTCTCTGCATTCTTGCCTTCCTTGATTTGTTCTTCTCCTCTCACAAAAAAAATCCTCCAATGGTGGACCCTGTAAGAAATATCATCATCAAACTCGGAAGCAAGACACAGTCTCCGGAGGTGGCTCTTAAGCATATTCAGACGCTATTGCAGTTTGCTATGAAGAAGAAACTCAAGCTTGATCCTCTGCTGCGCGATGAGATTTTGGTGACAGTTATGATGAACTACCCAGAGTTTTATGCCGAATGGTCTGAAGACGATGCAACTGAACTGCTGATGATGGTTTCTGAAGCCAGTGATGAAGTTTCTCCAGTGTCTATTCCAGAACCCTCGGATGGAAATCGGGCCGGGGCGTTTCTTCGATATTTTGCGCAACGAGCCCTAGAATCTGCGGAGGTCTCTTGACGGCGAGCAGAGTCGTAGCCCCTATATCTCGAAGCCGCTGAAAAAGAGACAAGACACAGACTGGAGATCCTCTGAAACAGGTGAAACAATTCTGATTCTCCTATTGAAATTTCACCGGATAAACCTGATGATTCTGCTACTCCGTCTTGTGTGCCTGTTAATACTGAAAACTTATCTGCTTTAAACTCTGAGAAACCCCCTGTGAATGTTGATTCTTCATCCCTACCGTTGAGTGAGTCTGATTGTGTGAAAAATGATGTCTTGCATGTGTCTGATGAGAAAGAAAAATCTTCTGATGAGCCAAATGATTTGAGTTTAGTTGTATTCTCTCCTGATAATATTGCTCCGCCTCCTGCTGAGATTGCCGTTGATCCCAAAGAAATTTGCTCTGCTGATGATCCTTATGATTTACCTGCTATTGTTGAAACTGTTGACCTCTCAAGCTCCCATAAATCTGAGAAAACTGGTGGAATCCCAGTCTACACTGCCACATCGTTAGGTGAAAGTCTGGAACATGTGAGACATTTTGCTGGCCTACCATCTGCTTCAATACCTCAACCATATCGAGTGATTCACCCATCTGAATCTTCCAGCGAAGATGATAAGATTCTGGCTGAAGTTTATGGGTCTCAAGCACCTCCATTTGACATTCCAACCGTTGAGGCCACTGCTCATCCTGACTCCACAACCTTCAAAATTCGAGAGATTTCAAATCTTATCGAGAACTCATCTGCTAATGTCTCTGATTCTAGTCACTCTGTGACTCCTGTTCAATCCCCAACCAATGAAACGAGACGGTCTAAAAGGAAGAATGTTCCAGTGAAAGTTGTTGTTGAGACCGGTGATGACAGTGCTGATGTGGATCAGCCTGAGAAGAAAAGGAAGTCGAGTGAAGCCGTTAAATCTGAAGCCAATCCACCTATTCAACCAGTGTTCAAGACACTGAGATCGTCTATTAAACAAAAGGGCCCTACTGCTGTTCAAGCTGCTGCTGTACCTACATCATCTGCCAGAAAGGGGAAACCATCCACACGTTCCCGAGGTCGAAGCATTACTCCTGAGGTTCAACCTGTTGAGGGAACTGACACATCTGTTTACAAGCCTCAGTTTGTATCTCCTGCTGCTCAGGCCAAATGGTCTACTATGGTCATAAGAGACCTTATTGTTCAACGATATGTGGATGAGAACCAGTTGAACTCTGTATGTGACATTCTACCTCTGCTGAATGAAGTAGGATTGCTGAAGACTGTCACTGACATTTGCCCATATTCAAAGCTCCTCAGATATGAATTCTACTGTAATCTCAATGACGAGATTGACATCTTAACCGGGCCACGACCAATGCAGATTTTCATTAGAGGAAAGTGGTACATTTTTGGGCCTGACATGATCAATGAATACTATGGATTGTCTGCTGTGCAAGAAGAGGGGATCACTGACTGGAACTTGGTACCCAAAACTCTTACGGGTGGACAGATTGAAGCTTGGCCTACATGTGACAAGGATTATCTGCAGAGCTCTCAACTCACATCCAAATATGTTATTCTGCATCGCCTGGCCCTTCACAACTGGCTCCCATCAGCTCATTTCCACACGGTTGGCAAGCTTCTGGCAGGATTCTTGTTTCGAATTGGAACGACGATGTCGATTGATCTGGGAAAATGGATTTACTACCACATCCTCACCTTGATCCATCCACGAGAGCAGAAGGTAAGGCTACCCTTCCCGAATCTGATTTATGGCATTCTTACATCTCAGGGTCTTGAGCCTATGCCGAGTGAAGTGATCAGTCCAACTCTGCTCTATACTGTTGATAAGCGTCTTCTGACTGGAGATCACATTCGGGATGTTGTTCCGGTGACTGTCCCATCCAATTCTGAACATGATACTATGGCTGATGACTCGCCCCATGCAAAGGATGTTCAACTTTCCATTCAATTGAAGGCAAGGGTTTCTGATCTTGAGACAGTACACAGCATTATTGCTAAGCAACTGACAGGGGCCCGTACTGAGCTGGCAACCGTTCTTCTTCGTTTAAGCCTATCTGAATCTGCTGCTGCTGCTGAACCTGCGAAGTCTGACAGTGACGCTCCCTCCAATCTTTGACCTTTGGCTCTCATTGGCAAAAAGGGGGAGTAGTATGAACTCAGGGGGAGTTTTTGTGTTTGTGTACCTTCTGGCCCTGGCTGGGCGATGTGTTTGATGGCACCACTACTTGTTTTTTTTATCTTAAACTGTTTTGGATCTTTTGTTTTTGTTTTCGTTCCTTGTAATCAGATCTGACTCATGGGTTGCTTCTTTATAATAACCTATCTTAGTTCTTTATGTTTTGTCTATCTATATAGTCGAGTTGTTTTGCCAAATAATAGCCAAAGGGGGAGTTTGTTAGTGTTTTTAATTGTTCAAAAACCCCATCTTATAATTGGCAATATTATTATGGCATACTAAGATAGGTTTAGAGTTTGTCTGTCCAGCTCTACAGACGACTGATCAATCAGAAGCAACAACAGAAGGACTGACACTGAAGATCTGATTTAGGAAGCTGATTTCTATAAGGTTGTACGCGGTATAAGCATACAAGTTTGGAAAGAAAATCAGCGTATATTTTCTGGAAAGGTATGGACCTAATCTTCAGAGATTACATTCCTCATTTATAGTCCTACCTTCTACAATCAAAGTTATCTATGGAGAGTGTTTATTGATGGATCTATAAGTACTCTTATTCGACGAGAATTAGGGTTACGCCGAAAGTAAGAAGAAACACTCCACATCTGCTATACGAGACAATATCTTTGATTGTCCTGCATCTTCTCAACACAATATGTTCATGGTGATTGAGATGATGAACTTGAGAAGAATCACTGCTGCTTAAACGAAAGGACACTGTGATCACACTGTTGTGGGAACAACTGTATAGAGCGTCATTGAAGTGGACTGCATCAGAGTGAGCTCTCCAAGTGAAGGGATTTCATTGGACTTCTGTATGCATGGATCTCCAACTTCAACAATCCACTAAACCTGTGTAGACTGGGTATGTACCGTGTGTGGGGCACTTGGGTAAGATTATTGTATATCTACCTTTGTACATTGGATTATGATTTAGTGGATTGGACGCCTATGTGATCGTCCCCCAGACGTAGATACACACTGTATTGAACTGGGTAAACATTCTATGTCGTTGGCTTTGTGTTGCTATTTTTCTCTTTAATCTTCTCTATCAATTATTATTACTGACTGACTTCATAGTTGAATCAATCAGTATATTACGTCAGTTGATTAATCCTGTTAATCCGTCTAAAAAGAGGAAATGCAAAATTACAATATTAGATTCCAATCCCTGGAATATTCAACACTTGGGACAAAATCACTCTCTTATAACAATGTTAGGGAAAATAAAACTCACAACCCTTCTTCCTTCCCCATCCCCTCTGCAATGCCACCATCCTTCCATCACCATCTCTCCAACCAAACGGGAAAATAAAAACACACACCGCACAATCCAAAGAGTGCCAATAAAGGTTCTGCTCTCTCTGGTGTTAATGTACTCATCTTCATTTGCCATTTAAGTTTCTGCTCTCTCTGCCTAAAGGTTTTCTCCTCTCATGAAGAAGATGTATTCAATAACTCTCTGCTCTTCATTAACTACTATTACCAGAGGAGATAAATGCTGGTAAAGAATGCAAGCACATATGCAGATCTTCTTCTCAAAAAAAAAATAATAAAAACAAAAACAAAAAAAAAAAAACACACACACACACACACACACCAGAAAATTTAAAAAAGAAACACACAACAACACACAAATAAAATAAAATAAAAAGAAGAACACCCGCCGCCCCCAAACCCCAAAACCCTAACCCAGAAATTAAACAACCCCCAATGTCACTCTCACACCACCCCCAAACCCTAATTACAGAGGCGACACAAAATACACGACCCCCCGGTGATAACCCCCCAGAAAAAACACACAACCAAGAACTCCGACCGCACAAGAAAACGAAAATCCAAAACCCCAAACCAATCACGTACGCTACGGAAACAAATCCACCAACATCCGGGGAAAAACACCACAAAAACAAACAAAAAAGAAATTAAAAGAAAAATAGAACTGCGATAGATAGTACCCGCACTAGACAAAGACGAGATACCCCTAAGTCGCTTGGACTGCCTTCTGCTAGACCCATCCATGGAGACACTAACGCCGGGCAATCGATGCAACGCTTCGACCGGAGGGAGACCAATCGGCGAGAGAGATGCGCGGGAATACAGAGAGATGCGAGAGCAAAGCGTAGAGAAACAAAAAACAACCTAAAAAATAAAAACTCAAATCTTTAGTTACGCCGAAAATAAAGGCTAGGATAATAAAAGCATAAGCTAAATTACAAAACAGCCCCTCCTTACCTAAATAAACAGTGCACGTGTGGAGTAAACCAACCCCATCCGAGCCCTTGATCAAAACAAATCAACGACCAGGGAGTGTGCTTACGAGCTCGGCTGACTGGGGGGTGTGCACCGGATTCAATATATATATATATATATATATATATATATATATATATATATATATATATATATATATTTCGTATGAATAAAACAAATATATATATTCTTTTTATTTTTAAACAAATATACAGTTTATATATAGTTGTACACTTATTTCTATAAATCCATAATGAAATCAATAATAATTTTCTTTTAAGCAAAACATACTAACCGTACAATTCATAAATAAATTTTTTTTTTTATTAATATGTATACGTAAAGAATATATATATATATATATATATATATATATATATATATATATATATATATATATATGATTATTTTCAAATACAAACACCCCTTAAAATACAAACCTCCCTTAAAATACAAACTGTGTGCATGTAAGTGTGATAATGTGTGCACGAGCTAATTCCAGATATTGTTGGCAGTGCGCCCAGTGTGCATGTAAGTATGTTAATATGTGCACGGGCTTTGATGGATGGTTGTGATTTTTCCTCCTACGCGCTGTGTGCATGCAAGTATGTTAATGTGTGCACAAGCTTTGATGAATGATTGTGATTTTTCCTCATACGCTCTGTGTGCATGTAAGTATGTTAATATGTGCATAAGCTAATCCCAGAAATTGTTGGAAGTGCGCCCTGTGTGCATGTAAGTATGTTAATGTGTGCACGAGCTCAAGTTTTTATTTTAAGGGGAGTTTGTATTTTAAGGGATTTGTTTTGAATGCAACCCTATATATATATATATATATATATATATATATATATATATATATATATATATATATATATTCAAAATTTCATTTCTATGCCAAAACCACAATTAAATTTAATCACTACATTATACAAAACAAAGTATAGAAATGTTTTTAAGTAATCAATTGAGTCATTTCATAAGCCAAAACATTCAATCAAATAATTATCAACCAACATATCCATCACTTTGAAAAATACTTTGGGCAAAGTAAAAAAGAAGAACAACCACTTACCGTGAAATCTTATTTTTCGAAATTTCTCTAAGCCTCAATTGTTCCAATCCTCCTCTTTTATCATTCATCATCATCATCAACAATAAAACAACACAAGGTTCACATAAGCACCCGTAAAATGTTAAGGTCCCTACTTCTATTCTACCCATACTAAATAAAATAAAATAAAGGAATAACACTTACAAGACACTTGTTGAAAGGAGAGTTCCAACCTTGAAGAAGAAGAAGAAAATATATATTTTTATATTGTATAAAAGTTGATGGCAATGGAGGAAAAGGGAGGAAGACAAAATTTTCTAATTCTCATCTACATAATTATACTAGTATTTTATATGCGCGATGCGCAAAAAATATATGCCCAATATTAAAACTAAATATTAAAATCTTAGTTATATTAATTTTTTTAACAAATAATTGTGTGTGTGTGTGTGTGTGTGTGTGTGTGTGTGTGTGTGTGTGTGTGTGTGTGTGTATGTATATATATATATATATATATATATATATATATATATATATATATATATATATAATTGTATAATTCATATTAATATTTTTGAGGTAAAAATTATAGAAATGATAAATTATTAAATATAACTATGGTAACATTTTAATTAAAACCTAAATGAATTCAAACTTACCATGGAAGGATGTAAGAAATAATATTATATATGTATGCATGTACATGGTAATAATAATGTAGAAAGATAACAGAAGTTATAACTGCAGGGATATTTTTGTCCAAAAAATTATGTAGTACAACTTTTATAGCATAAGGTACAAAAGAATTTAACAGAAAAAAGGGACATAAACTAGGGGTATAACCTGAATTGAAGCTTATTATGTTTTTAGATAAGAAGTAAACTAATCTTTATAAAATTTTTATGAAATAATTTAATAGACATTAATAGGGCATAGGAAGAGATTGGTAACTTCCAATCATAATAAATTTGAGAAAATGGTCAAATAGACCCCTGAACATTTCGTGAAAAGTCAATTAGGCCCATGAACTTTTTAAAAGTGCAATTGAACACTTGAACTCATGATTTCGAGTCATCCGACCCCATTAGCAGGTTACCTCTCTAGTAGGTGTCGGTAACTGCCCTCGTGGCTTGCCACATAAGCTGTGTTTGGATTATTTAGATTGCCACATAAGCATAAATTAAAAAAAAAAAAAAAAAAAAAAAAAAAAAAAAAAAAACCTTTCGAACACTCTGTTCTTCTTCTTCTTCTTTATTCTGCCTTCTTTATTCTGCTTCGTCTTCTTTTATTCATTTCACCTCTTAATCATCTTCATCTTTATTTATTTCACTGCTTAATCATCTTTATCTTTATTTATTTCACTGCTTAATCATCTTCATCTTTATTTATTTCACTGCTTAATCATCTTCATCTTTATTTATTTCACTTATTATTATTATTATTATTATTATTATTATTATTATTA
The DNA here is from genome assembly GCF_001879475.1 of Ipomoea nil. Lineage (NCBI taxonomy): Eukaryota > Viridiplantae > Streptophyta > Magnoliopsida > Solanales > Convolvulaceae > Ipomoea > Ipomoea nil. The sequence goes on from NW_017619570.1 coordinate 1,532,793, forward strand.
TTATTACACAATACCGTAAAACTTTGTAAAGTTGCCAAAATTTCAAAGTCAAAATGTTTGTTTAAATTTGATGAAGCGTATACAGCACATGATTCATCGCGCGTACCAAGTAATAATTAAGAAATTCTTTTAAGTAACGACGCTACATACGATGAAGAATCTGAACGCAATAGGTTTACAGGTTGACAATTTTTGACCGCTCAGCCTTCGACTTTGACGGACAAATTCAATGGCTAAGCAGAATAAAGAAGAAGAAGAACATGGGCGCCCAGAAGTTATTTTTTTTTTTTTTAATTTATGCTTATGTGGCAATCCAAATAATCAAAACATAGTTTATGTCGCAAGCCACGAGGGCAGTTACCGATACCTATTAGGGAGGTAACCTGCTAATGGGATCGGATCACTCGAAATCATGAGTTCATGTGTTCAATTGCACTTTTAAAAAGTTTATGGGCCTAATTAACTTTTCACGAAATGTTCAGGGGCCTATTTGACCATTTTCCGCAAATTATGCCATGGAATCGTGTTCACCGAGAATGGTGAACACAAGACAAAACGACGTCGTTTTTAGGCAAAAAAAAAATAATTTCGCGGATGTGGAGTTAACGGCGCGCGTTTGATCAAATTATGAATTTTCTGTTATGAGATTATGAATTTTATGAAAATTCATAATCTCATAACAGAAAATTCATAATTGCATAACAGAAAATTCATAATCTCACAACTGAAAATTCATAATCTCATAACAGAAAATTCATAATCTTATAACAGAAAATTCATAATCTCATGGTTCCAAAGTGAATGAGTAGGCATGGTTCCAAAGTGAATGTGCAGGCATGGATTCATAATTTATGAATGTCCGTGATTTCGGACGGGAATATGTAGGCATGGTTCCAAAGTGAATGTGCAGGCATGAATTCATAATTTATGAATGTCCGAAATTATGAATGTAATGAAAATTTATAATCTCATAACAGAAAATTCATAATCGCATAACAGAAAATTCATAATCTCATAACAGAAAATTCATAATCTTATAACAGAAAATTCATAATCTCATGGTTCCAAAGTGAATGTGTAGGCATGGTTCCAAAGTGAATGTGCAGCATGGATTCATAATTTATGAATGTCCGTGCTTTCGGACGGGAATGTGTAGGCATGGTTCCAAAGTGAATGTGCAGGCATGAATTCATAATTTATGAATGTCCGAAATCTTTGTTCACCTCAAATTAAAGTGAAACCGCAAAATGTGAAAATAAAGAAGAAAAGTCACGCAATTAATTAAGAAAAAAAAAAAAAGATAACGGTGTACTAACACCGTTGGAACCGTGTTCACCATGAATGGTGAACACGGTTCCATGGCATAACGTCTCACCATTTTCTCAATAAATTTTGATTCCAAAATAATAAAGAAAAAGATATTACATATATATTATACAGACATGTTACACACATTTATATTATATATATACACATGCTACACACATTTATATTATATATATACACATGCTACACACATTTATATTATATATATACACATGCTACACACATTTATATTATATATTTATATACTATATATATATATATATATATATATATATATATCCACACGTTAGATTATATCTATTTTTTTTTTTTGACGCAAAATCAAACCTAGGTTATCCCAGAATTCTCTCCTACAAAGAGAGCTCATTTGCCACTTGAGCTACCCTGTTGGGTTGTTAGACTATATCTATGCATATAACCATATAAATACATTACTTCATATATATGTATATATTTTATCTTTAAAGGAAAAGTATATAGATTTATATGTGTACATATTTGTACGGTCAACTAAAAATATATTTATATATTTATATATATTATGTAGTGTAATAACTTAACAAATATATATATATATATATATATATATATATATATATATATATATACTACAAATAAAAATACTACAGTTATATATATCGTACCAGAATGAAATGAAAATTAGTTAATAATTATAAGTTTGGTTTTACAAAAATGTCCCTAAATTTTTTTTGGGAGGGGGTTCGATTTTGGTGCCAACCATTTTGCTTTAATATATATATATATATATATATATATATATATATATATATATATATATATATATATAGAGAGAGAGAGAGAGAGAGAGAGAGAGATATAGAGATTGAAAATAAGAAAATATATGGTGGATGCATGTGCATGGTAGCAATAGTGGAAATGATAACGGAAGTCTAAGGACATCCTCAATAGTTGAGGATTTACCCCAGATTTTTGTGAGCCCCAACATCCACCACATCATCTATTATCTCACTCAATCACAAAATCTCTTCTTCCCATAGTTTTAAGTTTTTCACAACTTTTTGTGGACCCACCATTTTACCACTACTATATTTTAATTAATTCTTTATTTATTATTATTGTAAAAATTATAATTATAATTATTATTTTTATTATATTTAAATTACACATATCAAAATTAAAATAAATTTATAATTATAAATGTTTACAAATTTTTTTAAAATATAATTTTACTATGTACAAATTTTATTTTATTTTTTTGGAAAAATATATGTAGTGCTTCATTAGAAATAAGCTGAAATAATGTCTGGTGGGTGAAGATCCCAGTACATAGTAGCCGGCTGCTGATAAGCCGTAGTAGCTAATGCATGAGCTAAATAATTGTCTAGTCTAGAAATAAATTTAAATGAACAAGACTGAAATAAAGTTGCGATTTGTCTACAACTGTCAATGGCATAGCCAACGTAAGAACGAAACGCAGTGAATGGTGTAGTAAGATAGCGTTGAAGTGTCAAACAATCTGTGTATACCTCGATGTTCTGTTCTCCCCGATCCTTTAACCATGATAAAGCTTCCTTGCATGCCAATGCCTCGGCCATAAGCGCTGAGAAACAATTCGGAAGTGGTGCAATGTAGGCCGAGATGTAGCCTCCATTCGCGTCGAACAGGATTGCCCCAACAGTAGCCTTGCCTGTTTCGTGAAGATAGCCAGCGTCGACTCGACATCTCCTTAGCGCCGGCGCAACCTGTTCGGCAGCATGACCATCGTCTCCTGCAATCTGTTCGGCATGGACTTCTCCCCCCTCTTGGTCCGGTGGTGCTGCAGCTGTTGGAGGAGCAGATCGGGCAGCAGCAATCGGATGGGTCTAGCGCCATGCATGTTTGGCGGCGGTAGCGGCTTTGAGTAACGAAATTGGTCGTGGTAGGCATGCCTCCCAAACCGCCCCATTTCGTGCTCTCCAAATATTGTATTGAATCGATGCTGCATATAATATCCCATCAGAATCCAAAACATTTAGAAGTTCACCAAACCAAACATGAAAAATATTTGTGACAATATTGGGGATCGTAAGGTTGGATTGTTCCCAAATATTCTTTGCAAATTCACACAACACTAATGCATGCATTGTATCCTCTTGTGATATCCCACACATGGCACAATATGGATCCACATCCACTCTCCTTATAAGCAAATTATTAGTGGTAGGTGTTAGGACTTGTATTTATGGTACACTAGAATTCTATTCCTGTATGTGTTAGACTAGGACTCTAGTCTTACTTCCTTGCTTATATATCCTTTGTATTGTCGTCTGATTATTATTATCAATATACAACTACATTCATCTGGTATCAAGAGACCCGGGTTCTTTATTCTTCTTTTCTTTTTCCCAATGGATCAGCAAGCTAGTAACACCGCTGTCTCTTCCGAACGAACCGTTTCGGTTCCAAGCGCGACAGCCCCCACGGCTCATCTCTCGCTGTCTGCTGCTCACCATTTTGTTTCAGTCACGTCCCGGAAATATTTGTTCTGGCGGACTCAGTTAGTGCCTTTTCTCAGTGGTCAAGGTTTGCTTGGCTTCGTTGATGGCACGTATCCTTGTCCTTCTGCCGCTCCCGCTGTCGCTGTTTCTCCTGGTGCTACCGTGGTTGAATCTGCTGTGCCCGATCCATCAGTCGCTCGTGCGGCGTGGTTGCAGCAAGACCAAGCAGTCCTTTCAATGCTAATCTCCTCTCTCTCTGAGGAGGTTATGCATCATGCGGTAGGTCGGGCGACGTTCGGCAGGTTTGGACGGCGATTGAGCGTGCTCTTTGTTCGACCACTCGTGCCCGTATTCTCCGTTTGCTTGGACAGTTGCAGAATCTTCGGCAAGGGACTGAGTCCGTGGCCTACTACCTTGGTCGTGAGCAGGTCATAGTCGAGGACTTAGCCTTGGCCGGTCGCCATGTTTCGTTGGATGACCAGAATTTGTATGTTTTCCGTGGATTGCGCTCGGAGTATCGGCCTCTTGCGGCGACTCTGACGACGGGTGAGCCGGTCTCTCTTACTGAACTCGCGGATTTTCTGGTCGCGCACGAGTTTATATGTGCGGATGATGGTGCTGTCGGAGGGTCTTCTGGTTCGGCAGCGATGGCTATACAGCGTGGCGGCAGGTCTGGTGTCCGGAATGGTCGGGGTGACCGTGGCCGTGGGCAGCGTGGCCGCGGTCGTGGTCAAAATCGCGGTGGTGGTGGCCGCTCGTATGTTCCGCGGTGTCAGTTGTGTAATGCCCAGGGACACACTGCCCATACATGTTTTCAGCGTTATGCTCAGGACCGGCTCTTCAGGCTCATATGGCTTTTCAGACTGGTGATGCTGATTCTGCGGGTCCTCATGATTGGTTCCCCGACACTGGTGCTACGGATCACGCCACCCCGGATGCCTCAGTGATGTCCTCTATGGCTGAATATACTGGCCCGGACACTCTCCGTGTTGGAAACGGTGCAGGTTTGCCTATTTCTGGTCTTGGTCATGCTTCGTTAACCACTGCGTCTCGTTCGTTTAATCTATCTAATGTCTTACATGTTCCCTCTCTTTCTGCGTCATTATTGTTTGTTCGTAAGTTTGCCACCGATAATAATGTCTTTTTCGAATTTCACCCTGATGTTTTCTTTGTGAAGGATCCTTCAACCAAGGCGGTCCTGTATGAAGGCCGCACCTCTGGTGGTCTGTATACGTGGCCAATGTCGCCTTCCGCGTCTGCTGCGTTCTTTGCGTCTCGGGCATCCCCTTTGGTTTAGCACAAGCGTCTTGGACATCCACACCATCGCGTCTTGGGTCAAGTATTGAAGTCTTGTCCTGTTAGTTCGTCTGTTAAAAGTATTAGTTCGTCTTTGTGTTCGCCTTGTCAGCTTGGGAAGTCCTCTCGGTTTCCCTTGCCTCGTGTTAGTTCGTCGAGTCGTCATGTACTTGATTTGATTTATACCGATATATGGGGCCCTGCGCCTATTACATCTGTTAATGGTTATCGATATTTTGTTTTATTCGTTGATGACTTCTCTCCCTTCACTTGGTTGTTTCCTATCCGTGCAAAAACGGGCTTATATGATATTTTTGCTCATTTTCGTCTTATGGTTGAGCGGTCTTTTTCCTGCAAAATTAAGTGTCTACAATCAGATTTAGGGGGAGAGTATAAAAAATTACATACTACTCTCACTAGTCTTGGTATTGTTCATCGTCAATCCTGTGCCTATACGCATGAGCAGAATGGCCGGGTTGAGCGAAAACATCGTCATGTCGTTGAGACCGACCTTGCTTTAATGGCTCAGGCTTCTGTTCCTATTCGATTTTGGGAGTATGCTTTTGAGGTCGCCGTTTATCTTATTAATAGGTTGCCTACGTCTGTTCTGGGGAATTCTAGTCCGTATCAATTGCTATATCGCTCTCCTCCCTCCTATTCGTTTTTGCGAGTCTTCGGATGTCTTTTTTTTCCATTACTACGCCCGTATAATAAAAATAAACTTGAGTATCGATCGGCTCCCTGTGTGTTTTTAGGGTATCCTGATTCTTTTCATGGTTATCGTTGCATGAATCTTGCCACCAATAAGGTTTTTGTTTGCCGACAAGTGAGATTTGATGAATCCGTGTTCCCTTTTGTTTCTGCTTCTGCTCCGCAGGTTTTGCCCTCTGAGAATGCATCTGATCCGTGGTCTGTGGCTCCTGTGCCTATTGCCTCGTGTTTGCCGTCATTACCTGTTCCGGCAGCTCCACGTGCAGCTCAGGAGACGGGTGTTGTGCCTGATTTGCGGCAGGCAGCGCCTTTGCATGCTGCTGCTCCATCCAGTGAAGCAGCGACAGCCTCAACGCCCACGGCAGTCCCGGTTCGGCGCCGGCGGCGTCAGCAGCTCCTCCCAAGGTCGCACTCTATGTCCTTGCGCAGTATGGGGGTGGCTGTCGGGGATCATGTGGCACTGGTTGCTCAGCCTTCTAATCCAGATCCGACATGCTTTTCTCAAGCGGTGAAATCTCCGCAGTGGCGTGAGGCGATGGACACTGAATTTAATGCATTGCTGCATAATGACACATGGCGGCTAGTTCCGGAGGTTCCCGGTATGAATGTTGTCGTCTGTAAGTGGGTTTTTCGGACCAAGCGCAAGGCGGATGGTTCTGTTGTGCGATATAAGGCCAGGCTCGTGGCCAAGGGGTTTAACCAAGTGGCTGGTCAAGATTTTTTTGATACGTTGCTCTCTCTTGCCGTGTCTTGTGACTGGGTGATCCGGCAGCTTGATATTCACAATGCGTTTCTCAATGGAAATTTGTCGGAGACCGTTTATATGCATCAGCCGCCTGGGTATGAAGATAAGAGTAAACCAGGTCATGTCTGTTTGCTACAATGGTCGCTCTATGGTCTTAAACAGGCCCCGCGGGCGTGGTTTACTCGGTTACATGATTTCTTGGTTTCTGCTGGGTTTGCTTCCTCGAAAACTGATGTGTCATTGTTTATTCACTCTAGCTCTAATTTTCAGTTATTTGTTCTCGTCTATGTGGACGATATTCTTGTGATTGGTTCTGATCAGGCTCAGGTCGCTAGCTTACTTTCTCGGATGGCCACTGTTTTTAAGGTTCGAGATATGGGGGCTCCGTCCTTCTTTCTTGGTATTGAGATGGTCTCTCATCAAGGTGGTCTTTTGTTGTCTCAGAAGCGGTACATGGGTGATCTTCTGAAGCGAGCTGGCATGGTTGATTGCAAGGCCCTTGGCACGCCGGTCTCTCTAGTCAAGGTGGCTGAGGAGTCCGCGGTTCCGTATGCAGATCCTACTCAGTACCGGAGTGTGGTTGGGGTTCTTCAGTATCTTACTGTCACCAGGCCTGATATTTCTTTTGCGGTGAATCAGCTCTGTCAGCGCATGCAAGCTCCTACCACGGCTGACTGGTCTATGCTCAAGCGGGTTCTACGCTATGTGAAAGGTACCACGCATCTCGGCTTGTTTATCCGGAAGTCGCCTTCTGCCTCTATTCATGCGTATTCTGATTCTGATTGGGCTGGTGATCCGGTTGATCGAAAGTCAACGAGTGGTTTTGCGGTGTTTTTGGGGTGTAACTTGGTCTCATGGGTGTGTAAGAAGTAACGTACTGTGACCCGTTCTTCCACGGAGGCTAAGTACAAAGCTATTGCGGATGTGGCTGCTGAGGTCACCTGGCTTGTCTCCTTACTGCGCGAGTTGCGTATTTCATTCACGGCTCCGCCTCGGCTATGGTCTGACAATTTAGGGGCCACCTACCTGTGTGCCAATCCGGTTTTTCATGCTCGGACGAAGCATGTCGAGATCGACTACCACTTTGTTCGTGACAAAGTGTCTAAGGGTGAAATACAAGTTCATTTTATTTCTACATAGGATCAGCTTGCTAACATATTTACTAAGTCTTTGGCCAGCAAGCGCTATCAGTTTTTACGTGACAAGCTCAATGTTGTTGGCTATCAACCTTGCACTTGAGGGGGAGTGTTAGGACTTGTATTTATGGTACACTAGAATTCTATTCATGTATGTGTTAGACTAGGACTCTAGTCTTACTTCCTTGCTTATATATCCTTTGTATTGTCGTCTGATTATTATTATCAATATACAACTACATTCATCGTAGGCAATATATCACAAATGGCTCTCCAAAGAAACATTCTCCATTTTTGGGGATTTTGAGCTTCCATAGGGTCAACCATTTGGTAAAAGTCCCACTATTATTCTCATAATTTCCCACTATTAGCCTGTACCCATTTTTCACAGAATATATTCCTCTCGGATCCCCATGTCAGTACCATGTATCATTATAATCCGGGGAAATAGGTATTCTCATAATTCTTGTCACATCAGTAGGTTGAAATAAATCCGTTAGAATAGAATGATCCCATGTACCAGTTTGTTGATCAATCAATCCCACCACTTTGGCCCCTGTAACTGCATTGGCATTTCTGTTTGTACCACGAGGTCCTGTTCATCCTGCAATCAGGGGTGAGTCCATATGAGTGTAGACTCCCCATTTCCAATTCTGCGTCTTACCCCACTACAAATTATACTCTTAGCTGCCATAATACTCCGCCAACAGAAACTGGGATTTATTCCCTACCTGTGCATCAAAAAAAGTCCCCTTGGCAAAATAGCGGGCTTTATAGACACGAGCCACTAGGGATTCAGGTTTAGTAAGCATCCGCCAAGCCTGTTTCCCCAACATAGCTAGGTTAAAAGCACGTAAATCTTTAAAACCCAGGTCTCCATACTTTTTAGGAATACACAACTTATCCCATGCCTTCCAATGTATTCGTCTGCCGGTGCCAAAGTCCCACCAGTATCTATTCGTAGTTCTCTCAATCGCCGTGCACACTAACAGTGGCAATAGGAAGACACTCATTGAAAAGGTAGGCATAGATTGTGCTACACTTTTCAAAAGGATCTCCTTTCCTGCTTGTGACAACAATCTCTTATTCCACGATCCAATCCTTTGGCGAATCTTATCTTCAATATATGCGAAAGCTGCCTTCTTGTTCCTTCCAACAAAAGAAGGAAGTCCCAAATATTTGCCAAAATTTGGAGCCTGCCCCACTCCCAAAACCTGAGCCACACTTTCCCTGTCTGTAGAACTCGTATTTTTGCTATAACATATACTTGACTTGTGGTAGTTAACCACTTGCCCAGATAAATTCTCATAAAACGACAAGCACCTCTTTATCTCATTTGCCTTTTCCACATTAGCCTTAAAAAATAAAAGACTATCATCCGCAAAAAATAAATGAGAGATTGGGGGAACACCTCTTGCTACTATGCATCCATGAATTGACCCCGCACTGTGTGCCTGTTGCAATAATAGGGAAAGCCCCTCTGCACAAATAATAAATAGATATGGAGACAACGGATCTCCCTGCCTTAGACCACGTGTGGGTACAATAGGGTTACTTCGAGAGCCATTCACCAAAATATTGTAAGAAACTATGGTGACACATTTCATAATCAAATCTACCCACCTACTATGGAATCCCAGTGCCAACATCATGTTACGAAGAAAAGACCATTCCATACCGTCATACGCTTTTTCCATATCCAGTTTAAGAGTACCCCATCCCCTCAATCCACACTGTTTCCTGTTTAAAAAATGCCCGACTTCCGCAACTAACAAAATATTATCAGTTATCAGTCTATCTGGGATAAAAGTGCTCTGCGATTTCGATATTATCTCCTCCATTAAAGGCTTCATTCTATTAGCTATTATTTTAGCCATAATTCTGTAAACCACATTACTAAGGGCTATAGGACGCAAGTCAGTTACCAACTCTGGGGTATTCTTCTTAGGGATCAAAACAACATCTGTATCATTCAATCCAGGCGGTAAATCACAAGATTCAAGGCAATCAACCACAAAATTCGCTACATCCCCCCTACCACATCCAAAAAATGCTGATAAAAACCCGGATTCATTCCATCCGGGCCTGGTGCTTTATCAGGATACATAGCAAACAATGCATTCTTAACTTCCTCAGGAGCAAAAGGTCATAATAATGATTCATTCTGTGCCTGTGATACCCGCGGTACAATTCCCTCAAAGAAAGACTCCCCAGATCCCGGATTTCCAGAGCAGAAAATATTATTGAAATAATCCAAAATAGCATTTTTCATAGGCTCCCCTTCCACCAAATCCCCATTGTCATTCCTTATTTTAGATATAATATTCTTTTTCTTACGATGAGAGGCATACCTGTGAAAGAATTTCGTATTGGCATCGGCCTCCTTGAGCCAGTGTTGTTTTGCTCTCTGTCTCCAGTAGGCATCCTCCTAGGCCTCAGTGCGGCTTAGTAGTTGCTCTATACGCTGAAACTCGGCCAATGAGGCCGGATCAGTGCACCCCCTCAAGCGTTGTTGATCCTTTCTCAGTTCCATAATCTGTTTCCCATACTTGTGGTATCGATCTCCACCCCATCGTGTTAATCGGTTCCCACAGTACTCAATACAGTTCTGCAAACCCTGACCCCTTCCTTCCTGCCATGACTGCTCTACCACATCCCTACACCCCTCATCATATAACCAGGCCATCTCAAATCAAAAACCCCTTCTCCCAGTTCCACTTGTCCCTAGGGATTCATGGATTCCCAGAAAAAGAGCCGAATGATCAGACTTCCTAGTTCTCAAATTCGTGACCTTCGCATGCGGTACTATATTGCGCCACTCATTCGTAACCAAGACTTTGTCGAGCCTCTCCTCAATCCAATTTACTGTCCCATTTCCCTTCTCCCAAGTATACGGATAACCAGCCATTGGTAACTGGGCCAGACCACAATCCTCAAGAGCATCCCCAAAACCTCGAAGGAGGCTATTCGGGCGCGAATTCCCCCCTCTCTTCTCATGCTGAAATAGTAAATCATTGAAATCCCCCATAACAGTCCATGGGAGATTTGATGCTGCCGCCAATGCCCTTAAGAGATCCCAAGACTTAGTACGCCTGGTTCGTTCCGAAAAACCATAATAACATGTCATCCACCAGGCTGGATGACCCGTGATAGTTACTTCAATATCAACATAATTCGTTGAGTAACTCAGAAGTCTCGTCGTACTATTCTTTCTCCAAAACAACGCTAAACCACCACTCAAACCATTGTTGTTAACATAAAATAATCCCTCGAAACCAATAGTGACACGAATTTGCTCAGCGTGCTCTCGTCCCACTTTAGTCTTCATTAGAAATACAAAGTCGGGTTGCTTACGGGACACCATGTCTACCACATCACGAACTGTCCGTGGATTACCCAAGCCACGGCAGTTCCAGCTCAGAGTACTCATTGGGTCGGGCGGGCCTGGGATCCAGAACCTGCCATAAACAAGTTTTTTGAGCTATACAACATCGTCACATCACTGTTACCCCCCTCCTGCCTGTCTCCTCCCCTCTCCTCCTCCTCACGGCGGCGTTTTGCTAGCGCGGTCACCTCCTCCCCGGCCTCTCGCGCTATTACTTCCCTCGGATCAACAGCCTCTGCCGACTGCCTCTTCGGTAGTCCTGGTCACCTATTTCGCGTGGCCCCCGATTCCCTCCCACACGCAAATCTGCAGAGTACGGATATTGCTCTACCGGTATTGCCGATTCCCTAGCCCTTAGATAGAACTTGTAAGAGTGTCCCAACATACCACAGAAAAAGCAAAATGTGTGCAGCCTCTCATACTTAAAATTGACCCAGCAAGTTGTTTTATCCCATTTTAGTAGCTTCATCCTTTGCTTAATCGGTTTGTCTACCGGTATTGAAACCCGGATACGGTAGTAAGTCAGCCACGGTGCCCCAATAAATCTGTCATCCAGCTTAACAAAAATACCAATGAAATCTCCAATTTGCTCAAGAATCGGTATAGCCGTATAGCCCATGGGTAGATCATGTATCTGTACCCATAAATTGATCGTGTCTAGCACCACATCGACCGGGAGCACCCCATCTGGAACCTTCTTACATACCAACGTATGATTATTAAACAACCACGGGCCCTCCTCCAGTACATACTGCACATCCGTCTCATGGTAAAAAACAAAGAGAAACAGGTTCGGTTGGATCTCCGAAACCTGAACCCCCCCGTACCTGTTGCCAAACAGAGGCCATGACTTGCCGCATATATTCCACCTTGATTAGTTTGTTCATTAGAAACCTTCCAACAACTCCCCATGTCTGCTCAACGTCTGCTTGCTGTTCATCGTCGGCCCCCCGTTCGGATTAAAGATACTGTCCTCTTCATCATCCAAGGCGATGTCAGCCCATTGCTGAGTTAGCGCTGCAACACCATCCTTTATTGCGACGCCATGCTACTATCTAGAGACTGCCGACGCAAATACCGGTGAAAACTGCCGGAAAAAACCAAAGAAATCACGTAAAGACCTAGAAAAACCCTAGGGGTGGAGAGAGACTCTAGCAAACCCTAGAGAGCAAATTTTCTTACTATGTACAAATTTAATAACAAAATAAAAAAAAAAACTTTAAAAAATAAAAATAAGTTGACCGTTTCCAGCTAAAAAATAATAAAAAATAATATGAAAGCAACTGGCGGTTGGCCAGCTTAAAAATAAAAACAACTAAAGCCAAATTAAATGTCCAATGAGCGCGAATCCCAAGCAGTCCGTGAGCGCGAATCCCTAACAGTCTGTTTTAATTTTTTTTCTTTCACCTGCAAAATCCCATGTTTTGCAGGAAAAAGATGTTACCAAAATTTAGACTTCCCATTTGTTAAAAATGTTGTTCCTAGTTTTTACTGTTCCAAAAACCTTCTAAAATATGCTATTAGGAATGTTCTTAATTAACCTTTTTCAGTAAAGTAGAGGGTCTATTTGACCCTTTTTTTTTATTTTTATAATAAGAAATTATTGGAGTCTCATTTTCGTTATTTATTTATTTATTTATTTATTTATTTATTTATTTATTTATTTATTTATTTATTTTGTACTATATAGAATTTATAAATAATATATTTATTAAAAACTAAGTCCAATGGGCTGTGTGCTTTCAAAAAAAAAAAAAAAACTCCAATGGGTAACATGCATTTTAATAAGAAAATATTATTTAAGGATTGCATGCAACAGAAGTTATCCAACTCGCCGGATTTAAATAGAGCATCCGTAACCATAAGCAGCCATGAAATTTGTTGAAGCTTGAAACTCATCCCCCTAATAAATAATAATGGCCCTGAAAGTTGAAGTTTATCAGAAAGAGAAAGTGAGGCCATCTTCACCTACTCCCCAAACCTTGAGATACTACAAGCTTTCTCTCCTTGACGTACTTGCTGGACCTTTTTATGGGCCCCATGTTTTCTTCTACCCCTCCGGCGCCGGCCCTCGTCGCCACGATTATGATGAGCTCAAAGAATCCCTCTCTAAGACATTGTCTATCTTGTACCCGCTCGCCGGAAGGCTTCTTGAAGATGGATCAACAATAGAGTGCAACGATGAGGGTGCGGATTTCGTCCGAGCAAATGTTACAAATTACGATTTGGGTGAGTTTCTCCGGCACCCGAAGCTGGAAGATCTACGGCAGCTGCTTCCACTTGACCCGTACCCAGAGGTTATTGATCCGGCCATGCCAATGTCAGCTGTTCAGGTGAACAGGTTCCGGTGCGGCGGAACTGCGGTGGCGTTCTGCACTTGGCACGGGGTGGTGGATGGAATTGCGATGGCCAATTTTTACAACACCATGGCGGCAATAAACCGGGGGGAAAGGGTGGTCACTAATCCCGGCGGTGGTCTCGTCGTGGACGTCGCCGCAATTTTCTCGCCGGGGAATTCCACCATTGTCCAGGCAATGCGCACTGTCATGTCGGGAATAATGAAAAAGAAGCTGGGAAAATACGCGTCGAAAAGATATATTTTTAGCAAGCAGGATACCGAGCGGATCAGGAACCAGTACAGCCAATCGGAGCGCCACCGCCGTCCATCTCGAGTGGTGTCGCTGTCGGCGTTCGTATGGGCGGCAGTGATAAGAGCAACTCTAGTGGCGAAGCCAACCCTCAAGACCCACTTGCTCACACATTATATGAACTTGCGAAATAAGTTGAACCCGCCCTTACCTTCGCAATGCCTAGGCAACATCCTCCAAGGGACCGACTCCGTGTGGGAAGTCCATGGCGGCGCCGCAGGCGGACCGGTTACTGGCCGGTCACTTGTAGGAAGAGTGGTGGAAGCCATGGACAAGGTTTCAAACGACTACGTGAGGGAAATGCATGTGGAGGGTGGGTTTCTCAGATCCATAACATCTCAACAATCAAAGATAGTAGATTACAAAAAAGGTGAGACAAAAGTTTTGAGTATAAGTAGTTTGTGTAAAATTCCCCTGGGTGAAGTTGATTTTGGGTGGGGCAAGCCAATATGGATTGGCATGCCTCAAACACTGTTGGACCTTGCTCTTTTCGTGGATAGTGAAGATGGGGGAATAGAAGTGTGGATTGGGTTGGATCCTGAAATTATGTGCAATTTAGACAAGGACAAGGAATTTCATGCATATGTGTCATCCGCCCATATCGTTTATGAATCGTCTTGTCATCTAAGCAGTGCACTTTAAGCTAAGGCCGGCCGGCTGAAGGGAAAGGGAAGTGAAGTATGTAGTCCTACACATATATGATTAGTTGGCCACTTCTAATAACTTTCATATGCAATCTCCCTTAAATAACAAAAATTCATAACCAATGTCATTTAGAGCATCATTATATTCCTTCTTATCAAACAATAATGACCTTGAGTTGATATTTTTACAACTAGTATTGTACCCGTGCGATGCACGGTCCATAAATAAAATTTTAATTTACAGTGTTATTGTAATAAACAAAAATGAAATGGATATATGATAATAATAAACTATACATATATACCATATCACAATGTGTGTGGTTTGGAGTTAAACTTAAATGAATGTTACAATTACTTAATTTTCTTAATTCATATTTGACTCAAATAATATTTTTAGGTTTCATAAGATTTGATCAAGAACAATTTGTCGTAATAATTTGCTACTTTAAGAAATCAGTAAGTATAATTTGGTATTGATGCAATTTTTGACCATATAACTAATCCCTATACTTATTATATATATATATATATATATATATATATATATATATATATATATATATGTATATGTATATATAAATATATATATATATATATATATATATATATATATATATATATATATATATATATATATACATATACATATATATATATATATATATATATATATATATATATATATATATATATATATATATATATATATATATATATATATATTTATATATGTATATAAGCATAAGTGTCTAAAAGCACACCTAAACCGATCAATGTTTAAAAACCAAACCAAAAAGTTCACAAATCCTTCACTTTCTCAACTTTAACAACAAACTTCTTACTTTTTTGAGCTCTGTGTTAATGAAAACTCATCGCTGTCATTCAAATCTTCATTTCCCTACAGAAATTCCTAAATAAAAAGATAAACAATAAATAAATTTAATAAAATTTGAAATTAAATAAGGGCAATACTAAACAAAAATACCAAACTCATCATCCCAAATATAACTTAATTAGGTCATGTAAATATTGAATATTTACAAAAACATTAAATTGAAATTAAATTGTTCTGCATTTGGTATTGAATGATAGTACTATTACTCAACTTATTTTAATCAGAGTTTATTTAACGAACTATTTGCACGAACTAAATATTTATTAAAAATTTTACATCAGATTACAATATATGATTTGTAATAAGACTACATAAGAATGATTTTACAATATAGGATGGTATCTCTAAGTGGAGAAAAAAAAAAAGGAATTACTTCTCAAAAAAAAAAAAGTTTACAATTTACATAAATCATAATTTGTTTCATGCTCAATAACCCAACGTTATTAATACACTACACAATAAACTTTGGAACCAAAAAACTCTAAGCGTAGTTGACTACTGCTGCTTTGTAGAATGGCCTGTAACTGAAAACATGCTTAGTTCCTGCATCAACATAACAGAGAGAATAATAAAGACTTAACAATATACACATTCATAAGGTAATAAGAAAAAAAATGCTAAAGCAATCTTCAAAACCATTGCAATACCACGTAATGCTTAAATTTCTGTTGGCAGTTCTTTTGTTAACTAAACAATAGACATATACAAAGAATAAGTTAATCATTAAAACTGGAAAGTGGATTTAATACATACCTCCAGATATTTTTCCGTCAGTTGCATTGCTGTCATGCATATTAGTTTGTTACAGTATCTATCCCATAGAAGGAATGGCCCATTACCATCCTTATCTACAACCCCTCACCCCAAGGTGTAAGCTTCTTAATAAAAATAGCATGTAATCTTTTCTGTCTAATTATGCATTTAGGCAGAAATACAACACAAATCTATTTTATATTAATGGTCCTGAGTTTACAACCTCAAACCTAATGAATAAAAATTCAAATTTAAAATTCCAATGAAATGTACAGTGAATATATAAGTATATGTATCATACAAAATGACAGTTACTTTTCTTTCAAAAAAAAATGACAATTACTTGTCTCCTCTCATAAACATCATAAATGGTACTGATCACCAATTCACCATTGACCCACTGGTGAATTCATCAAATGTGTTCCCATAAGATGATCTTGTTATTGTATTCACACTCCAAAGAGGAGTTTGTTCACTGGAAAGGCTAAATGTGAAGATGCAAAATGCATAATCCCTATAAACATGTTGTACTCCGTGGGTATTATACACAGATTACATATCTACATGCATACTTCTTTTGCCATGAAAAACACACACCTTACACTTTATGCTTTCACTGCCCTTCCTATCATGGATATATATCATACTTACACACACACTCACCTTGATAGCACTGCTTGTTATCATAGGGAATAAATGAGTCGCCGTAGTGGAGAGAGGAGCCATGGAGATCGAAGATTATATTTGCAATCTGAAAAACTGTTGTGCTGTTTTTGAAACTGTAAAGTGAGAATGTATTTTTATAGCTGTGTTTGGAGACATTGAAGAGATATGTGATTTAATGCTATTTTTTTTTGAATAACAAAGAGACACAATTCTAAACTGTGTGAACAAATTAATTAAACAATAAATCCTAATCAATAGGATAACCAAGGGTTGAAGATAAAAAGCTAGACCTCTGTTCATTTCTATTCAAATATTAAAGATTACATTGAACCACAAGTGACAATTCCCAAAAAATAGTTATAAATGAGAGGCCAAAATAGTTTTTACACTACTTATTACAAAACGCGGTCGTTTTATTTGGGCGGGAATTATTTACCAAATTTATTTTCTCAAGGGGTGTGGCTTTTTTATATAGTAAGATATGTATTCATTTTATGAAGTTTATATTTTAATTAATTAAAATAAGATTTGTTGCATTGTGTCCAAACTTTGTTATATGTTTTTAAAATTACAGCCTCAAATATAACTTATTGTGACCATTGCTTACTGCGTACAATGAGCCCCCCCTCACAAGGGCGGGAATTATTTATCAAATTTATTTTCCCAAGGGGTGTGGCTTTTTTATATAGTAAGATATGTATTCATTTTATGAAGTTTATATTTTAATTAATTAAAATAAGATTTGTTGCATTGTGTCCAAACTTTGTTATATGTTTTTAAAATTACAGCCTCAAATATAACTTATTATGACCATTGCTTACTGCGTATTGAGAGGTTGCTCCCACACTGTCGCTGGTGAGACTCGATCCTTGATCATTTTTCTCAAACTTCATCCCTATGACCAGTTAAGCTACCCATGCGGACGTATTTTAGACAATCTTAACAGAAGATTTGGTTGTCATCAATTACAATTTGAAATTGTTTGTTGTAGAAATAATAAGTTGATAAAATCAAATAAAATACAAAAAGCAATAGGATTCGAATTTTTGAGAAAAAATAATCCTAAATAGCATAAATTTAAGTCGTGTGTACCGCACACTATCCATAAAACCGATTCGTTATCGATCTTCCAAGAGTACTGAGAGTATTGTAGAGTCAGTCTACCAATATAAAATGGATTATAACACAATATATTTGAGCATTCAAATACAATGCTTTCAACGAACTTAAACGAGGTTACCATTTTTAAAATTTAATCGAAGTATTTGGCAAATTTTTTTAACGATGAAATGATATTTTCGAGATAGGAAAAATAGAGTTATTGCATTCTCAAATCAGCAATCAAAACATTTTCCCTGACGCAAGTATTAGAATTTATTAAATGTTAATAAAATGATCATTTGTGAAAAGGGAGTTTAAAAAGAATTATCTTTTTCCCTCTGTGTTGTTAAAGTTTTATGGAACAAAGTAGTTTCTTAAGGTTTAATTCAGCCTTGTACTTAAGTAGATAGAGTCTGTACTAGCGTAAAGAGTTAGTTTAAATAGGTCTTATAACAGACTCGACGTACCGAAGGTTTAACCAATCAAAGAGATAGTTCGAGCTAAAGTTCAAGACATCTATTATGTTGAAGATCTTTTCAGAGAAGAATACTTAAGCCCTATTTTCTTGTCTTCCAGGCGGTGGCATATAGAATTACACAAAGAAAAGTCAAGATGTAAACAATATTTTCATTAACTAACATTAATGTGGTGCAAGTTTTTTTTTTTTTTTTTTTTTTTTTTTTTTTTGAAAGTAATGTGGTGCAAGTTTAATTGAGCACTTTATGACTATTAAGTGGTAGCATTAATGTTGTAACGAAAATAACATTTTTTGTTACAAAGCCTATATTGATGACATATAAGGATATAAAAGAATAGGTCCTGCCACTGCTCCGAGACACCAGAAATACACCATCTATATTGTCTGGAGATTAAGTGGGAGACATTGTTAATTACTTTGCATAAATTATTACTACGATTATTCACAATGCAATACACAAAGGTATCAACTATGGCTGGAGTTTTGCTTGATCATTACGCTTCCGCGAAGATGTTAGATCTTTACAAGTATTTGATTGTATATTTATTCTAACATTTGGTATCAGATCCTTTATAATCTCTGCCTAGTTGATTGTTTTACCTAAAAACAATATAGATTTATTTCATATACATTCAGTTTTTTGTATTTTAAAATTAAAATCGAAATAATTTTATACAAACTATTTATATATTTATTTATGGTTTTAAAAGCCCTATTTAAGGGATATATTTATTTGCCAAAACTTTGACCAAGTCAATATGAGAGGAACCTTTGAATATGATAGAATTGTTTTTAACCCAAAAAATGATTTTAAAATTAACCTAACATATTTTCATATTTATTATGTTATATTTTTATCGGAACTTGACCCACTTTTGACCAAAAATTATAAACACGAGATTTTAACCCGTGAAATTCCCCCTTTACCCCTCCTAGCCGTTCATTTCAGCATCAAATCCCCTAAGGTTTCGTGCACCCTATAAATACAACACTAACTCAGCTTTGCCTCTTCTCCATTTTTCTCTTGAGCTTTCAAAAGCACCAAGCCAACCTATAGATTTTATCTTGGCAGTAAGCTTCCTTCACTCTTTCTTCTTTCTTCTTCCTTCTTTATTTTCTTCTCCCTAGTTTCTCACACTGAAGGCATGTGTGTATGTATGTTTGTGTTGTTTGGTTTGGAGCCCTAGAAGATGGTGAAGGAGAAGACCTAGCTTGGAGATAGAGATGGATGAATCTTGAGGTAAAGGCTAGAAGTTTGAGGTATAACCCATGGAAACTCAAACTATTATTTTTATCCTAACTGTTGATAGGATTTGTTTGTGTGATGATGTTGGTAAATAATGTGTTTGTAGGTGATGCAAGTGGTGTATATTGATGCTATGATAGTGTTTTTATTGTGGGATTATGATATTTGTATGATTGGAATGCTTTGTTGTTGATTTGGTGTGTTATGGTTGCTGTTCGAAGTGAAGCAGGGGAGGAATGAGGCTACTGCCTTCACCCTCCCATTCTTCATGCAGGACTACCCCGCATACCTGGGAGGTATGCAGGGCAGTCCCTTATGAATCATGGCAGGGCGTGATGGCAGGGCCTTGAGCCCTGCCAGTCACGCTCGAGACCACGCAGGACTTGCGGTAGGGCTTGCAAGCCCTGCCGCCTAGTCCTGCAAGGTCTAGGGCCCCTGGCAGAATGGAATTTTTCCACTTTTGGGTCCGGCCATGGTTTGTTTTTGCGGGTTTGGGTGACTTGTGCGGCTCAGGACTTGATGTGTTCGGGCAAAAAATGTTAGACATGATTATGTGTAAACCATTTTCAAAACAAAGCATGTACCATCATTTTATCCTAATTATGATTCAAACATGTGTTATCAAAAGTGTTAAATATGTTTATATGGGTGTAAGTCATTATTGTTGAACCCATTATGGGTATGTTATGGCATGAAATGTCCTATGAAATTATTGATCATGATTTGATAAGTATCTCATGTATTTAAAGTATGTGAGCATCTATTGACTGTGTTAAGTCATTTTTGAAATTATTACTCACCGATTTCTAAATTGATGAGTTATATGCCAATAAATACTTAATATTTTAGAAACCTACCATTATATATTTATTCTCGTTATTTATATATGTATAGATATGGTATTGTATGATATATGTTTGCCCATCCCTTATCAAATAAAACTAATATTTCTATCACCTATCCCTTTCTCTATTTTCGAATGCTATATCTATAATTTATTTCTAAAATGTGCATCAAATATGGAAAGTGTTTTAGAATGCTATACTACCCCTATCTTTCATGTGAGGAAAAAGTATATTTTTGGAGGACCTGTTGGGCTATAGTCCCTTCGGAAGAAATGATGAAAATGAATGATGAAGGAAATGATGAGATATATGATGAAAAGAAATCTGGTCGAAAAATCTTGGATTTATATGAAGTAGCTTGGTCGAAAAATCCTAGGTTACTAGGGCTTAGATACTACCCGCTGGCTGGGCTTGGAATCCCAGTTAGGGGGTGTGCACACTGAAGGTACGATCCTGATTCCAAAAGATATATGAGATTTTGTGGGCGAGATTGAGATTAAGTCGGTCGATAATTGCCGAGCCGGGATTAGGTTCATTCACGATTCGTGAAGTTCCTATCTCCCCACTTGAGGTTCCGTTAGTGCAGATGTGGCGACTGTGTGGGAAGCATCGTTCACTAGGGCTTCGCTGGGGAGGAGTCACTGCCTCTTATGACCCAGATTGATGAGACATTTATGATCCATGAGATTGATGATACAAATGAGATTGATGAGACAGTTATGATCCATGAGATTTATGATTCAGATGAAATTGATGATACATATGAAAATGATTAAGTTTCCTCCAGTATTATAAAATAAATAATATTTTCTTAAGAGTGAGAGCTATATTAAATGATATTTATATATAAATCTATTTATATACATGGAGATAATCTTATTCCAATACTTCCTTTACTCATGATTACAATTGAAATGAAGCTATTATCTAACCGTTTTACTCAGCATGGTGATATTCAGCTAGTACTTCACTTACTTGTGGATTTCGGTACCAATTACTCTCACCTATTCATTCACTTCTATCAGTTTTGTACTTGAATACTTAAAGGATATTTGTTAACTGTGTAAGCATGCATGTGAGTTTAGTCTATTCATGTCTACATGCATAATTAGTGGGTATGTCTATATGTATACATAAGTATATGTGATTCTATATATGTAAATATAAAAATATATCAATATTTGTGTGATCCTCTGTGATCCTACGTGTATAGTTATGTGTAAATGCCAAAAACACTATTTTCCAAACCTATATCTACTTTACAGGGTTGAGTGGTTTAACTTAGCATTTTATTCTATCCGGGTTCTTTTCCATTGTTTTCTTGGTAACCAATTTCAGGTTTGGATTGATGCATGACGAGAGCACGTTTAGAGTCTTTATCTTGATAGTTTTATTGTTTTAGTTTGACTTTAGTTAGTAACCCTTTGAGACTAGTATTATGTTGATAATGATGTGATCCTTTTAATCTTGTGTAGACTTGAATAGATATTAATGAAGTTAACCTTTTAGATTGCTTAATATAGTAGAATGTTTGTAGATTCCTGAGGTAGTCCTTTGTTATGTTGTGGGTTGCTTGATAAATAGATGTTTGGACCTGCCTAACCCTTATTGTTTGATATTGAATAAGTTGTGATCTTAGTAGTTTAACCCGGTAGTCATCCGAGAATAGGTGATTACGGCGGTAGCATTACCCGTTTAGTGTTTATTCCATTGTGAAAGCTAGTATTTTATCTTGGCTCTAGTGTTAGAAAACGAGGGTGTTACAGAAAACCCCCCACCGCCTACCGCTCAGGTCCCACCAACTTTCGCAGAACTGTTGGCTCAGGTCTTTGATGCGTATGCACGTGGGACGGGTCAAGCAGCCAACATTACCCCGTCGCGACCTGTGCAATCCATTCCTGTTAAGAGGGAGGCGTGCTAATGGTGTGGCTTCAAAGCACTCTGCGCGTTCGGAGGGTCGCTCGCCAGGTCATCCACCACCTGTGCGCTCTGTACACTCGCGGCTAGGCCTTGCAGCTCCGGCTCAGTCAGCCCTAAATCGGCTGGGTGGTCGAGCCGGACACAGCTCCCCCGTCCAATCAGTAAGGAGGGGTAGAGAGCGACCTGAGGGAGAGCCACAGCGAGCAGTTATTTAGAGGAGGATAGCTTCTAGACGTGCGAGAGGCCGAAGAACCAGCCGGAGTTGAAGGTAGTGTGGAGTCACTGGTCGAGCCAGGGCAATCAACCCTGGGAGTGGCCGACCTGGTGGCTGCGATCAATGATCTGCGATAGAAGATAGAGGGAAAAGACAAACCGATTGCTAAGGCCCTATTGACAGCCTCCCCGTTCCCTGTAGAGGTGTTGGCGTATAGGGCCCGAATGGTTTTAAGCTGCCCAAGCATCCTACTTACTATGGATCAGGAGATCTGTGTGACCATGTTATAAGCCACAACTTTATCTTTGATGAAACCAAGTATCTCACGCTTGTTATGACCTATAAGAGAAGGTAGACCAAGGTAATTCCCATCTGTATTCTTGCTGAAGTTAAGGGTGGGTTTGGAATAGTTGACAGTTTGACCTGAGGCTAAAGCAAATGACTGAATTGTGTTCTTTAAAATATTGGCCTCAAAGTGGGTGGCTTTACAGAAAATGTAGTAGTCGTCGGCAAAGAAGAGGTTAGTGATAATGGTGGCACCTTTGGCAATAGCAACACCATCGAGGGTTCCCTCTCTTTGTAGTTTTTGGAGCATTAGGTGAAAAACCTCAAGAATTAAGATGAAAAGATAAGGTGATATGGGATCACCTTGTCTTAGACCCCTTTTTGGTATGACAGTTCCAATGGCTCTACCCTCAAGAAGGATGGTGTAATTCACAATGAAGACCATTTCTCGGATTAAACGAACAATGTGGCTAGAGAAACCCAATTTAGAGATGACGATCAGAAGGAAATCCCAATTGACTCTATCAAAGGCTTTACTCATATCAAGCTTGACACCAACATAGCCTTCCTTGCCCTGACTCTTTCTTTTGAGGTAGTGGTTGATTTCATAGGCAATCATGATGTTATATGAGATTAAACGACCAGGCACAAAGGTTGATTAGGAATCAGACACAATAGTGGGGAGAAAAGGTTTGATACGGTTTGCAAGTATCTTTGATAGAAGCTTATAGAGGGTGTTGCATAGAGCAATAGGAACTACAAGAATGAAGACATTTAGTGACAAATCTTTTGTGACACTTCATAATTTAATCACAAATAATACCCTTTTTGTGACAAAAAAATAATTCAAAATTATTGTGTGGGATAATTGTGATAACTTTTTTTTTTTTTTTTGTCACAGATAGTATGGTAATTGTGACAAGTAAGTATTTGTTACAAATACATTGTCACTATTACTACAATAATAGTATCATAGCATACGTTGCCACTATTTGTTGTCACTAAATGTAAGTGTATTTTTGCGGCATTATAATTATGGCGGAATGAATGTAATTGTGACAAAATATAATGTGGACACAAAATTATGTACTTTTTGTGACAAATAGTTGTTGGTCACTTTTGTTTGTCATTTTTGTGACAATTTTTTTTGTTAATAAAAATACAATTGGTTAGTACCATTAGAAATGAGAAACAATTGTGAGAAAAAAAAAACTATTGTCACAAATATTATCATTTTTTGTGATAAAATTATTACAAATATTTGTGACGCTCAATAATTCCGTAACAAAAATTACTAAATTGTGACAATAATTGTGTTGATTTCATGTTTTGTCACTAATTTATGATAATTGTGACGAGTAATTAGTTGTTACAATGACTTTGTCACTATAATTAAACAAATGAATATTGTGTGAAATTATGTTGTAATTGTTGTAAGAATATTCAGAATAGACAGAAAGTGGGGAGGAAAGCCAGTCGTCTTTTCATTCATCGTTAGAATTCTTATACAAAGGTATCACCAAATATAAGGTAATTACAATACATATAAAAGGTAGTAACCTATCAATTGCAACTACTACCATATATATAATAATGTCCATAATAATAATATTTATAACACTCCCCCTTGGACATTATTTGACATGATCCTGCCTTGTAAAAATTTGCTAGGAAAACCCTGTGGGAAAAACCTAGACAAAAGAGTATAAATGTATATATTCATGCCTCGTTAAAAACTTCACTAGGAAAATCACGTGGAAAAAACCTAGTTGAAGAAAAGAGTACATGATATTTATAAGAACATATTTTGTACTGATTGCCTCATTAAAAACCTTAACTTAAGAAACCCTGTGGGAAAAACTTAGTTAAGGGAAAAAGAGTACAACCATAAGCCTTCAGGGCACAATCGACATAATCTTTAGAATTTTGGGGTTTGTCTACTTAAGCAATTATTTTGCAACTTTTCCCCATTTACGTTACTATATCATACTCATGTCTCGTTAAAAACCTCACTAGAAAACTTAGCGGGAAAACTAGTTGAGGAAAAGAGTGCATGATGTATGTGTATTCTTGTTTTAGATTAACTGCCTCATTAAAAACCTTAAATTTAAAGAAAAACTCGTGGGGAAAAACTTAACTAAGGAAAAGAGTACAACCGTTAGTCATCTAAGACACAATCTTCAGGATTGATTCATGTAAAATGATACTCCCCCTCAAGATAACAATCCTTAATTCCCATACATTAAATTTCCAAACTGTATAGAGAAATTTTGTAAATAAATATATACAACTGTCAATTGAATAAATATACTCTATAATAATGTCGTGACTCTTCTGGAGTTCACGTGGTATAATATTAATATCATAGTATCTAGTCAAAAGTATTTCATTATATATCCTTTTATTGACCCTCTATGGGACAATGGAGGTAAGTATAGTACAACCAGTTTTGCAACTTGGCATTATGAGGATACAAAATAATAGACAGTACCCAAGTAGCCATTGCATATTTGTTTGTCTAAGTATCCAATCAAAATCATATATTGGCTAACTGGTGTATAAAATTCTTCAAGGAAAAACTCGATCTTCAAGTCAAGATAATACTTAGATTTTTCAAGCCTTTTATTAAAAAAAAAACAAAAAACAAAAAAAGACTCCGTCTTTAGACATGAACTGATATCATCAAATTGTTTAGATATTTCATTGATGTTTACACTATAAATATTGACTGAGATAATGAATAAATAAGTTCATTATGAACCCTTTATCGAGCACATAAAGGTACATATTATTCCTTCTTCATGAGGATAATAACTCCATTCGCAACTCTTTAAAGAGTACATAATGGCACATAATAAATACATATTCCTTCTTCGAGAGGAAAATACTCGGTCAATTATTAACTATTTCAGGTCAAATAAATACCTTAATATTTTAATGTTGCGATTTTCACTTTTTCTCACTTTGAGAACTTAAAATCCTTCGAGGACTTTTGAAATTAATATTAGTTGCATATCTAAGTTTATTATTCTGCCAATAATATTATGTAGGGAACTTATTGCCATTTATCGTGGGAGAGTATATTTGTTTAAAATCAATTAAGGGTCTCTGCGTGAACCCATAAGCTACAGACTCGCTTCATATCTTATCACCTCGTTATTCTTGTTTTCCTTCCACACCATTTGTAACCTACAGGGTTAATACCTCAATGGTGTACGAAAGAAATATATTAGTGAGTTGAGCTGTATATGCCTTTAATTGCTCTCTTTATACGTTAATCAATCTAGGCGCTTCTGGCACCTAGTTCTGGATCCAGATTGTCATATAATTTGAGCAATTTGAAGGCAATTGTTTTGTCGACAACTTATAACATTTTTCAAGAATTTCTCCCATATTTATAATTGTTCATGGCAATATTTAAGTCAACCAGATTCTAGACATTTTCCACTATTATTCAGATCACATCTGGTTGTCCTGCATCCCTAGTATTATGTTTGTGTGGTGCAGCTATTAATTGACTAAGGTTTCTCATCATCTGGACGAGCGTATCCAGGACTAAATTATTCAAGCTTTTCCAAGAGTGACAATATTTATTTACTAGATCTAGTATAATGATTCTTATCTCTTACATACACCGATAGATCTCCAACACTTTGTATCAAGGAGTATCAGTAGATATATTTGGTCCTAGTTGGGGAAAGTACACGGGACCTAGTCACTCTTTTATGATCAGTATGATGTATTTGGCAAATTTATTTGCTAATATCGCAAATAGATTATCTTCTGAACTTCCAGTTCAGTCTTAACTAGTACATGGATTTAAATAATGAAGATATTTTCATTTTATGAAATTTCTTGACACTCTATTAAATTTGAACTCTTATCTCCCCCTAATGCCGAGAAACAATCTTCATTAATTATGCAGTCAGCATACCTAAGGATATGTATTATCTCCTATCATGTGCTCTTGGTATTAATTAATCAAGAGACAGAGGTTTCTTTGGTAGCCTTTTTAGAGGTACGCTGTGATGGTGATATATTGATATAGACTACGCACTATATATAATAACGCAGATAGGGAAATGTTTATTTTGAAACCATGTACTAGGGAAATGTTTATTGTGATATGCAGTGAGTTAGATTTGGATTTAAAACAAAAGTATATCCCCAAAACAGATAATTCGATAATTTCTCCTTCACACATGCTCTATAAAATACTCATGTGGATAAGAAATTATAATATCTAACTCATTATTTTTGCCCTAAGTGACCCAATTTCTCATGCCATAATTAAAAAAAACGAGTCTCTAAAATGTAAAGATTATCACAATACAATAAGTTCTCAAACGTATATGAAATTTACCACAAGTGACATAAAATCAGATAGGGCAAGCATACACATTGAACAAAAATGAGTGGAACATTTGACAATCTTAGGGAGATTAAACGCCAAAAGAAGTATAGATGTTGAAATATTATCAAATATTAACAATTTGTTTGCTTCAGGCAAACCAACATGATATGGCTCACTTTTGGCGGTTAAAACACATAGCATTTTTGCATAGTAGCATAGCATTAAAAATAGAAGTTGCAGACTTCATTCACGAGTCATGAGTCGTTAATCACGCAAAGATATATTCAGAATCTTTCCGAGCTTATTAAAATATAGTCCATTGACCAAAACACATTGTCAAGTGGGGAAGATTTAAAACTCAAAGTTTATATTCCCGCAAAAATTAAGTTTTTGATGTCTTTTAAAAACAATGACATTCAAAATACTTAGTATAAGTTCGTCATGCATGTACTGCTACTGGAGTACAAGATGACTAGTTTAGAAAACAATGAGACTCGCACTATGTACAAAGTGCTTATAAAGATTCACTTGCGTAACGATATTATATTGTACTAGTCACATTCAGAGACGAAATAAACATCCTAAATTTTTAAATTTAGTCAAAAGAAGATCATAACAATTTATTGACCAAAGCAATCCTTCAGGGATTAATATAATATGGAATATGTGACATAGTAAAATGGACATTCACTATTAAGGTTTGGTCTAAGGAGTGAAATAGTAAAATCAGAGCTCTTAATTTACTTTATGGGCAAATATATATTCAAAATTGAGAGCTTTAATTTTGAAATCATAGGCATTAACAAAGATCACCACATTTAGGACATAGCATTTAAATTGTTATCACATGCAAGCTAAGGTTTAGCAACGACAGGTGCACCTTAACATAACTATGTCACTGTTTTATGGTACACAACCCAAGAATAAGTTACCACATACTCTGATATGCTCTTAACAATATTTTCTAGAATGTAACTCTGGATTGTAATGATCATATATATGAGCGAGATAAGTCTCAACATATATGGCCTATAGCAGATAATTGTTACCATTGAGAGTAAACTCAACAAATTCTCTTTTATGATGTTTACCATGGTCACAAATTTGAGCAAATAAATGCTCTCAAATTTAAGGCAATGGATGAGTATTATACTACATGTTGACTATAGTCTGTCATTAATAATAATCCATTGACATATATATAATTATTATAGGCAATAACATGAAGCACATAGCTAATTAACTATGCATAGGTATGAAACTCTAATATCACATGTTAGATATAAATATAATCTAACGTAAAGTTAATGACATTCAAAACATGTAAACATGTAAAATTGACCTTTTCATAAGAGTGCGGATTGGAAAAAAAATAGATCATCTATTTAAGTACCTAGCCGTACGCCCCAACATTTCTGTCTATACAAGTGCCATTTTTTTTTTTTTTACTTGCAGACCTTTTACTCTTTTCACAAGCTTAAGGGGAGTTCTCACATTAATTCGGAAGCTTCTGGCCTCCCATTATGAAGAGAACCTCTGTAAACAATTTTTCACACAAACTTAAGCAAACAACTGAATTATCTATCATCTATACTTCAGATTTTCTGAAAAGAATCCTTTAGATTAGAAACTAGAAAGAGCACCAATCCTGAAATTTGGGATGATAGATTGCTTCCCCATTACTTCAGTTGGGATCATCATATGACGAACACACAAGAAAAAATGAGAAACACATGACCGTATGCATCACAGACTAAATTCCTTGATAAGCTCTCAATAGAGAATCCCTACAAAATAATACATAGTTGACAATCACATCTTCTCTCTAATATATTGAAAAATGCATGTAAGCTTAAATTGGATTCTTCTGGAATCATCAAAACCAGCCCTGCTAGAAATTGCTTGAATTACATGCATAGTAGAGAAGCAAATAGGAGCAAATCTTATTCCATGTGCAAATTTCTTTCTTGCTCTCATTTTACCATTAACTTAGCACTCATGCGACATATTAACTTTGTACATAGGTGTAATAGGCAAAAGGAATATGAAGTTATGCAATATTCAGAATCATGCCCCAAAATTTATGCAAAGAAATTTAGCCCACAGTAACCATAAATTTCACTAGGCAATTCATAAGAAATACCGTTCACCAATTTGCTGATCTTTTCGCCGTGTATTCAATGATGTTATTGTCGCTAGCCGCCAGCGGTCGATGGGCTGTGACGCTTTCTGGGGCGTGACCAATCGGAAGCACGGAGAGAAGGCCGACCTGGTCTCGGGCTCCGACATCCGATCGCCGGCTGCGACGCCTCCTCTGGTGTGACCGGTGGTCGAACTGTATCGCTTTCTTCCAGCGTGGAGAGATCGATGGCGCCTCAAAACGGCGCTGTAGAGGGCGGAGGTGGGGCAGACGTGGAGCAGGATTACGGCGTCGCCGGGTCGGAGGTAGTTCTAGACTGCCCACTTCACGGCATAGGCTCTCTCGTCGCTGATATCGACGGCAATGGCGATCTTCCGTTGCGCCCCGACCGGAAATTCGATCTGCCTCGATCCACTTTCAGATTCAGCCGCTGAAGAGGAAATCTCTTCCGTCGCCGGCTTCTTCTAAGAAGAGATCGCGCTTCTGGACAACCAAGCGGTTCTGGACTTCTCAATTCACCGAGGATGGTTAGAGCCAGAATAGACAGAAAGTGGGGAGGAAAGCCAGTCGTTTTTTCATTCATCGTTAGAATTCTTATACAAAGGTATCACCAAATATAAGGTAATTACAATACATATAAAAGGTAGTAACCTATCAATTGCAACTACTACCATATATATATATAATAATGTCCATAATAATAATATTTATAACAGTAATCAATGTTTGCCACAAAAATTGCATTCAAGTTTGTGTCAAAGTAATTTGGTGTGAACTAGCAACTAGGTATTATTTGGATCCTGTTGTATTTCTTACAACATATATTTGTTAGACAATGAGGTCTTCTTTTTAATATTATTTTAATTTGACGAGTAACATTTGATGAATGAATTATTTTATTCCAGATAATAATTAAATTAAAACATTTAATTTTGACGAGATTTTAAAATAAATAATTTTATATTGTGTGCATTTGGCTTGTATTATTTGAAAAAAAAAATAATTTTGTGAGCAAGTAATGGTCACTTATAAAAACATTACGATTGATAATTGTGACATTATTTCAACTTATTTAAGTGACGAAGATGATGGTTACAAGAAATTGAATTGTTGTGCGACTTTAGTTAACACTAATGATTGTTTTAGAGTTAACTTCTTTAATCACAAATAAATTCAACATTTGTTACCATTATTGTTGTCATAACATAGTAATTTTTTGGTTATCACTTTTTAGGTCACTGATAATCATTTTTGCATCAAGAACAATTCTCACAAAAAGGTACAACTATTGTGACTAAACCGTTGTCACAATAAAATAATTAATTGCAACAATTTTAGTTGTCACTAGATCAATTTTTTGTAATTACATATTTGGTCACAAATTATACATTTATTGTGACCACTATTGTTATCACTCAAATACTACTTTTAGTGTACGTAAACATTGTCACAAAAGTCTTGAGTAATTGTGACAACTTTTCAAATACTACAATAGTGACGGAGGATATAGTGACAATGGGTAATGACTTCAAAAATTGGTCTCTAATTTCAATAGTGACCAAAATCGATAGTTTTGGTGACAACTTCTGTTATCACTAAATGCGAAATTTTTTGTAGTGAGGTTTAAGGTCCCCCATACACTCCGGTTTATTTTTCTTAGGTATTAACACAATATGTGTGGAATTATTACTAGCAGGCAGTTGGCCAGTACGAAAGAAATCAGCACAGAAGGTAAGTAGTTCACTACCAAGAATGTCCCAAAAGTGTTGGAAAAACTCCAGATTTAAACCGCTAGAGCCAGGAGAGTTCTCATATTTCATGTCAAATAACGCATCTTTGACTTCCTGGATAGAAACCCTTCTACTCATGGTGGTATTATGCACGTCATTAATGATAGGTTCAATGCCGTTAATCACAGAATCAAAGTTTCCCAAAGCAGGACAAAAAAGATCATGAAAATATTGTGTGATTAGGGAGTCTAGTTGGGTACCTCGATCTATCCAGAGTCCATTGATATCTTTGAGTTTTGTAAGGCAGTAGCTTGTTGTCTACGTTGGACAGATTTATGGAAGTAGTTCGAGTTTGTGTCGCCATCCATGAGCCAAAATTGTTTCGCACGTTGGCGCCAATAGTGACTTTGTTGTTGTAGGACTCGAAGGTATTCAATCTGAGCTTCC
The DNA here is from genome assembly GCF_001879475.1 of Ipomoea nil. Taxonomy (NCBI): domain Eukaryota; kingdom Viridiplantae; phylum Streptophyta; class Magnoliopsida; order Solanales; family Convolvulaceae; genus Ipomoea; species Ipomoea nil. The sequence goes on from NW_017619570.1 coordinate 1,564,220, forward strand.
CTGGCTTGTAGGAGGATATGCCACAAGAATCACTCCTATGCTTTGTTGCTTCCATACGTCTGCGCCAATAGTCGAGCCGCTGTTGGAAATTGCGGGCAAAATTTTTCCCCATATCTATATGGCTTTACCGCAACTTCCCACCCTATCCATGAGGACTCTGACTGTGCTTTCAACGATGATATGATGTTTCTGTAGTGAGCTTCACGAAGCCTAAGATTTTCAAACCGGAAGCCAGCGCAGCTCCTGGATTAGGAGTAAGCGGCGGCAGAATCTGGAGATGCAGCGACATGTGATCACTTTTTGCGGGAAGAGGTTGCACTAGGAGTCAGTGGTTAGAATCCTGTCGAGTTTAGCTTTGACCTAGTTCGGAGTGCCTTTGGATTGTTTCCAGGTGAACTAAGGGTAAGATTTTCCTTAATAATATATATTATATATTATATATTAGGGTCTTAATTAAGTGGTGCAAGTTGACTAGGCTTATTAAGTGGTCTGGTTGGACTTAATAACTAGTAGTTGTTAGTCAATCAAACTTTGTGCCTAATATAACCTGGATTGATGGGATACAGGATTATGGATTAGATAGCACATTCAGTTACGGTACTCAGACCGCTCAGTAGACACCAATACACCATCTAGGATTCTGAGTCAGGTCTGAGACAAAACATGGCTGACGGTCTACCGTTAAGAGGCAACACAACAGGAACATCAACTATGGCTGGAGATCAACACGGCGCTTCCGCTATCATACGAGGTTAGGTTTCTCGTACACTATGGTTCATATAGTTAGGTTATTTTATATCTAACATTTGGTATCAGAGCCTTCATAATCTCTGCCTGGTTGATTGTTTTGCCTAAAACAATATTAAGTTAAGTTTCATATACATAAAGTTTTTGTATATGTTTTGTAAATTAATTCGTTGAAATATACATACAAACTATATCTATTTAGTCATGATATAATTAAGCAATTCAGTGTGTATGTTTTAGGTGAATTAATTACTATTGCTCCGTAATAAATTTTCTGAGCCTAATGTATAATTTTGATTTATTTTCAAAATTATTTCTCCTACTGGCTACTGCCATACTGTTAGCCGAATATGTTTCGCCGGTTCCGGTTGTTGTCCACGTCGGCGACCATGGTAGATGGCTGGAGTGACTCTCGTTGTTCTCCCTTCGGTTGAGTCATCACTATGGCGCCGGTGCTTTTGGTTGTGGTCAATGCGCCGCTGGCCTCTGTCGACGGCGGCGGACGATGGGCGGCGTCGCGAGCAGAGCCGGCTGTCTCTGGTGTTGCGGAGAGGAGACTCGGCGGAGCGAAGCTGGGTTTCCCGGCGATGTTGCTGCTCCATTTCCTCCTTCAGGCGACGCCGGCGACATCTAGTGCTGCTCCTCGTTTCGGTCGACGCTGCTGATGTTCTCATGGCTGCTAGGGTTTGGTCTTTGGTTGAGCTATGAAGAAGATGACGGATGATGATGGGTTATAAGTTTTGGGCCGGGTCAGGCCCATTGGGGCAGACCTGGTCCAATACTTTAAATTAAAAAAAAAAAATCTTGGGCCTACTTAAGTATTGGGCTTGCTTTAGATCTCCATCATCATATTTGGACTTCTTCTAATTAATTGATTAAATTAATTCCTCTTTCAGTTATTATTAAATTATCATTCAATTTTGGGCAAATATTAAGTTTTAAATTTGCTGTTTGAATTCTAATTTAATTTTGAGGTTTATATTAAATTGCCTCAAGTGTTGCTATTTATTAAGAATTTATGAGTTAATAATAATATATTAATATATTAATATGCAAAAATCCAAGCATACTTTGTATATTCATAAATTATTATTATAATTATACATTCATAATAGCATGCATTAAAGTTGGATTTAGCATGTTATTAACTCATAAATTCATTATTAAAATATCATTCAATTTTGGATCCTTAGGCCAATTTTGGACATTATGGTCTACTAAAGCAGCTTGTTTGGTTTTCTCTTAATTTTGAGCACATTTTAGTTCTATGTGTCTCAGGGACTTTAGAACTTATTTTGAACAAGCTATTTGGGACCTATCTTGGGTCATTAAAGTATGGATCCCACCATTTTGATTGATATTTTAATAATAATTATAGCTCCTTATAGCATGCTTATTAAGTTATAATTATTACTAACTACCATATTTTGGTATTCATCGTTGGTAATAATATTAAGTTTTGGGTCTATTTCAGTACTAGACCACATTTATCATTCATGTTATAATTCACTTGGGCCATTGAGGTTTGTGAGCCTAATTTGAGTGATTAAGTGCTATAAGTATTGTCTTGGCCAGTTTTGAGACATTAAGGATTTAAGGTTTTAATTGTTATTTTGGCCATTAAGAATTATAACTATTATTTAAGTTGATTAATTTTTAATCTATCAATAGTTTCCAGTGCCTTAATAATAATATTAAGTCTTTAATTTTATGGCAAAAGCAATATAGTTGGTATATTGTCTATATAATGGTAATTTGGTTATTACTTTAACTTCAGTCTCCCTAAGTATCATAATAGTCATGGTTAATTATTATGTGGTAAATTGAGATTAGTATTTGGCATCCCTTAATTACAGTTTTGCCTTTATTGTAATTATTATTAATTAGCATTATTAATTACTGTTATTAAGTTTAGGGGCTAATCTCATTTTATTACTTTTCATAATAATTAGCATTTAATGGTAATCTGCTATATTTGGTACATTGGCATGATTACCACTTTATTTTACATGACTATTAATGTTGGTAATTAAGTCCTACAATAAATTTTTTAACGTACCATTGGACGCTGCATCGAGTTTATTGTCACCGATAGTGAAGATTGGGAGAATTCTGGAGTTTTTCTTCTCTTGTGGATCACCATCGTTGTTAGCGCAATGGAGAGATGCAGTTTGCATCATTAAGGTTAGCCATTAATTATCTTTTACGGTTATTTTTGATAATTAGTGCTACAGTTATAGTTAAACCGCTAATTTGGACTAGTCACATATTTTATCTTTAGAAAAAAGGAAAACATTTAAAGGTGCATTACCATACTTTACTTTGTTGTTATAATTAATGTTAATAGTGATTATAATGTTACTTATTACTATTAATAATTAATGATTAATGATGACATTAGTATTTTTATGGTATTCAGATGTGTATCTTGAACTGTTTCCAAATAAATTTATGTGACAATACTCCAGTTCAGAAAATAATTTTCTGGACATTAATATTTTTCGGACTTCAAATTTTATTAAGTTTTCAAAATTTTATCCGAAAACGTTTATAAATGTTAGCGGTTTTAACCACTGTTTTTCCATATTTAGTCTCCTACTTAATGTGATAATATTATTATGGCTATTTATTGCTATTTTGGTTATTTGCAATTTTGTCATTAATAATAATAATATTATTATTATTAACTGAGTTATGGAGAGTGATTTTGAATCAATTTAGTAATTTTGGAAAAATATGTTTGCTAGGCAATTGACTTTTGCCATTAATTTCATAATTCATTTAGTTCTTGGAATTATGATTTTAGTTCTTATTGCCCATGTTTGGTTAAGTATGAATATTTGGTATAAATTCATATTCTTTAGTTGGTTCATACTTTCTAGATTGTTTTATGCATTCGATCATATTAAGTGCATAATATTAAGTTTAATTATGCAATTAGGGTTTGTGAGATTTTAATTTACAAATGCTAGCATATCCTTTTGGTTTGATATTGTTTGAATTTGTAAATTCAGTTATTTCTCATAAATTTGATTTTTATGCATTAAAACATTTTCCCATGGGCTTACAGTTTAAACAAAATTTTAAAGTATATATTCAGTACATTATTATTCAAAATGTTGGGTCTCTTTTGGTTTGGACTCATCGGTGTTTGAATATTAAGTTTATACTTTAAAATCTCATATTGTAAATTGCTTTAAGTTATGCAATTTATTTGGAATATATGATTTTAATGCTTAATTTTATGCATATTTGTCCACCGCATAATATTATGTTTTTAAATTATGCAATTTTATTATGCCTTTAGCAATGCATACTTTGGGATGGAATTATAGTAGTTCCTTATTTAAGTTGGACTTATGCATAAACTTTAGTTGCGGTAGTGCCTGAATTTAAGCACGTTTAGTCCGCTAATTTAGTTCACCATTTAAGCTTTAATCATAGGTGAACCCTACAGTTTTCTGGTGTATACCATACAGTTTACTGGTTTATACCCTCAAAACAATTATACATTAAGTATATATGAATCGGGGAGACATACTAATTTTAATGGCCATGACTTAAGAACATCTTGTGCCACTAGTCTCCTTAAATTGATACTCTATTTAAGGAATTGGTTTTCAGTGAGACTTAGTCTCTAACCACCTTTCCTTGGAGTATATTCAGATTTTCCCATCACAATTTGGTATAATTTGTTTGTCAAAATTTTTTAAGTATTTCTTGTCAATGTGATTTTATTTCGGTTCATTAAAGAATAGCCAAAGCATCTTTAATTTACTGAAATCTCTTAAGTTTTCAATCTTGGTTAATTAAGGAAATGCTACAGCATATTCAGCTACCTAAGATTGTTAAGTTTCAATCACATAAAGTTTAGGCAAGGAATTGATAATTGTCTAGTGATCTTATAATTTTAATTTGGTTTGGGAGTAGCCACAACTTCCTTAATCTGTTAAAATTATATATTAAGCGGTTTATTTTGATCACATAAAGTTTTGAACATATCGTTTGTGGTTAATTGTATGTAATATGATGGAATTTAGCCCACAGGCAATTTCGTTATATTTGTATAATTAATCAGGATGAAATACTAGACTATGGTCATAATTTAGCCCACAGGTAATTATGTATCGGAATGTAGTCTAGTAGTTTTATCAATGATGATAGAAATAAATTTATTTATTTACTTTATGGTTAGTTTTAATTTTATGGTGTAAACTTTAGATCATATTTCTTATTCCAAAGTAAAAGCTGAACCCCAACTCCGGCCCGACAGAGCATTTGGGAGGATGTAAATCATGGTGACTCAACTGAACATGAACCATAGAGGCTAGACCGGTGCTCACTGCGCACAAGAAGCCCCCCTCACTTTGAGAGGTTGTTCCCACACTGCCGCTGGTGAGACTCGATCCCTGGTCATTATTCCAAAGTTTCACCTCTATGACCAGTTGAGCTACCCATGCGGGCTTAGATCATATTTCTTAATTTGCCCACAGGGATTAAGAAAAGGAACATGATCTCTTAAGTTTTTTTTTTATCATAATGATAGCAATGAATCTTATTGAATAAAACTTTAGCCTACAGGCAAGTTTTATGTCATTTGATTCTTCAACTCATTTGATAATGGTTTCATCATAAATAAATTTTTCAGTTGGATCTAATTGAGTAAAACTTTAGCCCATAGGCAAGTTTTATGTCACTAGATTCTTCTGTCTCTTTAGTAATTGTGAAAAATATTATCATAAGGGTTTCTTAATTGGATTTAATAGAATTAAAACTTTAGCCCATAGGCAAGTTTATGTCAATAAATTCCTCAACCCATTAGATAATAATTTTATCACAATTTCTTAGAATTTATAAATTTAGCTCAATTATAATTCTAAGGTTCATGGTTTGCATTGGCAAAACATGTTTTCAGTCACTTCCCAAAATTTAGACACTTTTATTAATTGATCCACGAATCTTGCTCAGTTCTTCGGACTAACTGTAGTAAGTTACGTGATTTGACATACCTCTTGGATTTCAATAATGTTAAAATGTATCTTTTGAGCCAAATTCTAACTTGGTTTTGAAAGATGTATTTTGTTTTTTTAGTATGTCCAACTATGGTGGGGAAATATATCTTCATTATTTCGTTGGACTTTAATTGGAACCAAAAATTGATTATTTAGTATGTCCAACTAATGGTGGGGAATTATGTCTTTATTTGTTAGTTGGTCAATAAATCAATTATGAGTATGTATATTATTGAGTTCATTTTATTAATTTCGCTGAAGAATATTTTAATCAGTGGGAGTGATCATTTAGAAAAAAAGATCATTAAGTTACTCCACTAAAGTTTATGGATTTAATTGGCTTCATACATCCTAAATTTGATTGTATGTCAAACAATAAGTCCAAAATATTCCACAAATATTAATCTTGTATTTGTTCATATAAATTCATAAGTTCAAATTATTGAACATTTGGTTGTGCAACATATTTATGAAAATTTTGTAACCAAGGAAATTATTAGAACAAAAACATTTAATTTGTGGTGCACTGTCATTTAATAAATTCTTCAGTGATTAATAGAGTCTTTAGTTTCTTCAAAATTGATCCTGGGTCATTTCAGTTGTAAGGCTCAAAACAATTTTGTGGGACATATAAGTAAGACTCATTATGTTCAGTTCATTTAAAATGGACATTGAAGTTATTTGGGAAGTTGTGGTGTATGATTAAGATTCCAAATTTATGGACTTAGACGTTTGGTTTATTGTCTAAGTTATTGGAATGCTTCTGTGACTTGACTATCTTTTGGCTATTTTTGATGAGTGGGAGTAACAGACGTGTCAACTTCAAGCTCTTAGCTGTTAGAGATAGTACTTAAAGTTAACTTATAAAGAAGTCATGGAATATAGTTAGCATTATGCTAACATGAAGAGATCTCTACTTAAGGCATGCTTATAAAGTTTTAGAGATCATACAGTGTACTCTTTTGTACAATTTGGATGTGTTTTCTCCTTCAGTTGTGCACATAATGTATTTTGAGAAACATCCCTTAAGGTACCGAGAATAAACATAGGGTTTGTTCATTAAGGACCTAAGTTGGAGAATTAAAATGCATGTGATCATAATGGATACTACTCTGGTTAAATAGAGGACATATCACTATGATTCGTGTGTTTTGTTCTTTGATGATGGTTGTGCTAGTACTTGCACCAAGTGGGAGAATGTAAGATTTTCCCTAATAATATATATTATATGTTATATATTAGGGCCTTAATTAAGTGGTGCAAGTTGACTAGGCTTATTAAGTGGTCTGGTTGGACTTAATAACTAGTAGTTGTTAGTCAACCAAACTCTGTGCCTAATATAACCTGGATTGATGGGATACAGGATTATGGATTAGATAGCACATTCAGTTACGGTACTCAGACGACTCAGTAAACACCAATACACCATCTAGGGTTCTGAGTCAGGTCTGAGACAAAACATGGCTGACGGTCTACCGTTAAGAGGCAACACAACAGGAACATCAACTATGGCTGGAGATCAACACGGCGCTTCCGCTATCATACGAGGTTAGGTTTCTCGTACACTATGGTTCATATAGTTAGACTATTGTATATCTAACATTGATATCCATTGAAGTCAAAATCCCTAAGACCGCTTGTTTCAACAGCTTCACGGAAGCCAGATATAAGGCACATAGGTTGGGGTTGCCTCCTCGTTTTTCATCCCGGTGAAGGATGTAAGTCACCCATGACTGCCCAAGGGAGGGGGCAGCTGATTAAGAGCTGCTTAAGGAGAGCCCAAGATTCATGTCTGCGATTTCTGTGTGGATTTCCATAGAAACCTGTGAATCGCAAATCTATTTCCTCAGAGTTGAGGGAAACAATTGTATCGATATGATGCTTGGAGTAGGATTTAATTGAGACTGACGTGCCTTCCTTCCAGAAGAGAGCTAACCCACCGCTGTGACCATTGTTCCTAACGCAGAATAGACCGTTCTATCCCAATTTGAGCTTAATTGGGTGAAGTTTATTAAATATGCTCATTTTCTTGGAAAATGACTTCCCATCTATTTTGGGAAGTCATTTTTTAATTTCCACATCAACACCACACCACCACCACCACATTATAGTCGTTACTTAATCAATTGCTCTTTTCTATATTTGTTTCTCAATGCTATCAACTATTTCCTTACGGTTAGCTTTCAAACACTCAATGATCTTGTGTTTAACCCCTCTCTACTCAAGTCCTTTCGAGTCGTTCCTTGAGGACGATACTCATTAAGAACTCCCACTAAAAACCAACTTTCATGGTGACAGTGGTTGGGGTAGTGTGGTGGTGGTTGTGGTGGTGTGGTAGCGTTGGTGGTGGTTGTGGTGGTGGTGTGATAGCGTTGGTGGTGGTGGTGTGGTGTTGATGTGGAAATTAAAAAATGACTTCCCAAAAAAGATGGGAAGTCAATTTTCCAGAAAATTAGCATATTTTCCTTTGACGACTCACATTTTTACGCTTTACCAAACACTGAAGACTTAGAAAATGATTTCCAATAATCATTTTCTGAGTTTCCAAACGCACCCTAGTTCATTATAAAGTAAAATTTAATACAAGTGGCCATTCATAAATTTTTTTAATAAGAAGTCTTTAGAATATCATATTCTTTATTTATTTTAATTTTAACTACATAAAATTTATAAATAATAGGAAAAAGTGTCAAATTATCCCCCTAAGTCGAGTAGATAGTGCAATTGCGTCCCCTAAATAAAAAAAGCTCCATTCAAGTCCCCTAAACCGGTAAAATTGTTCAATTAAGTCCAAATTGACTTGTTTAGCAGGTTAAACCTATACGGTGTTGCCACGTGTCCTTTTAATTTAATTTTATTTGTTAAAACAAATGTTTTTTATTTATTAAAAATTAAAAATATTATTTATTATAAATAAATAATAATAAAAAAAAAAAAAACAGCCACCGCTGACCGCCGGTGGCTGTTTTCTTCACGAAGGAAGATGGTCATGGTCGTCTTCTAGATTAGGAACGAGGGATACGACCTTGGCTGCCATCCTCGTTCCAGTGTTCCTTAGACAGTCGTGGCCGTCTTGCCGGCAGCAGCCGTGAAATTATTAGAATATCATATATATTATTTATTTATTTATTTATTTATTTTGTACTATATAAAATTTATAAATAATATATTTATTAAAAACTAACTCCAATGGGTAACATGCTTTCAACAAAAAAACTCCAATGGGTAACATGCATTTTAATAAGAAAATATTATTTAAGGATTGCGTGCAACAGAAGTTATCCAACTCGCCGGATTTAAATAGAGCATCCGTAACCATAAGTGGCCATGAAATTTGTTGAAGCTTGAAACTCATCCCCCTAATAAATAATAATGGCCCTGAAAGTTGAAGTTTATCAGAAAGAGAAAGTGAGGCCATCTTCACCAACTCCCCAAACCTTGAGATACTACAAGCTTTCTCTCCTTGACGTACTTGCCGGACCTTTTTATGGGCCCCATGTTTTCTTCTACCCCTCCGGCGCCGGCCCTCGTCGCCACGATTATGATGAGCTCAAGGAATCGCTCTCTGAGGCATTGTCCATCTTGTACCCGCTGGCCGGAAGACTTAAAGATGGATCAATAATCGAATGCAACGATGAAGGTGCAGATTTTGTCCGAGCTAATGTAACAAATTACGATTTGGGTGAGTTTCTCCGGCATCCGAAGCTGGAAGATCTACGGCAGCTGCTTCCACTTGACCCGAACCCAGACGTTATTGATCCGGCCATGCCAATGTTAGCTGTTCAGGTGACCAGGTTCCGGTGCGGCGGAACTACGGTGGGGTTCTGCACTTGGCACGGGGTGGCGGACGGTGGTGGGATGACCGGATTGTATAACATCTTGGCTGCAATCAACCGGGGGGAAGGAGCCACTGATTCCGGCGGCGGTCTCGTTGTGGACGTTGCCGCAATTTTCTCGCCGGCGATTTCCAACATCTCCCAGATAATGCTCACCGCCTATGCGGGAATGAAAAAGGAGTTGGGAAAATACACCACGAAAAGATTTGTTTTAAGCAAGCAGGATATCGAGCGGATCAGGAACCAGTACAACCCATCGGAGCACCACCGCCGTCCATCTCGAGTGGAGGCGCTGTCGGCGTTCGTATGGGCGGCAGTGATAAGAGCAACTCTACCGGTGAACCCAATCCTCAAGAAGCACTCAGTCTCACATATTGTGAACTTTCGAAAGAAGTTGAACCCGCCCGTACCTTCGCAGTGCCTAGGCAACATCCTCTACGGGACTAGCGCCGACTGGGAAGTAGGCGGCGGCGAACAGGTTACTGGCCAGTCGCTTGTAGGAAGAGTGGTTGAAGCCATGGACAAGTTTACAAGCGACTACGTGAGGGAAATGCAAGAGGGTGGGTTTCTCAGATCGGTAAAAGCCCTACTATCAAAGAAAACTGATTACAATGAAGGTGAGATTAAAGTTCTAAGTATAAGTAGTTTGTGTAAAATTCCCTTTGGTGAAGTTGATTTTGGGTGGGGCAAGCCAATATGGATTGCCATTCCTCAAATATTCTTGGACCTTGCTCTTTTCGTGGATACTGAAGATGGAGGAGTAGAAGTGTGGATTGGATTGGAAAATGAAGTTATGTGCAATTTAGACAAGGACATGGAATTTCAATCATATGTGTCGTTTGCCCATGTCCTTTATGAATCGTCTTGTCGTCTAAGCTCTGCACTCTAAGCTAAAGCTAGAGAAATCTGGTTTATGGATTTAGATCGAGGTAACAAATTAAGGATGTGAAATCCTACATATATATGATTAGTTGGCAACTTTTAATAATTTCCCTATGCAATCTCCTTTAAATAACCAAAATCCATAACCAATGTCATTTAGAGCATCATTTCTTCTTATCAAATAATGATCTTCTATTGATGATAGTTTTACAATTTGTATTCATTTTACTACATTTATATTTTAATTAATAAAATAAGACTTCTTGTTATGTGAATTATTTTTTTTTTGTTTTTAAAAGTACAGCCTCAAATATAACTTACAATAAAAATCACTTTGGTGAGTAAGTATTTAATTCTATTTTAGACAATCCTCTTCGCCCACAAGGTTGAATTCCCAACCCAGACAGCGCCAGTGCGTACGAGAGATCTGCCCACTTTGAGCATAATTCCTGACCTATCTCTGTCAAGGTTTGAACATTGGTCTCTTCCAGAGGCAACTCCGCCCACCTCAAGTCACGCCAGTCACGCCACCGCCCATCGCAAGTCACGCCACCGCCCACGGCCCACCGCAAGTTCCATCATCTATCAGCCAGTAAGCCACCGTGAGTTCCGACGCCACCACCAACGCCACCGGCCACCGCCCACGACTGACGACTCCGTTGCCAGGTTCAACTTGTTTGCTTAATTTTGCTTAATTTTACCCATGTTCACCTAATTTTGCCCTAATTTGATTTTGCCCTAAATCCTAATAGCCATTGAATTTGCATAGCTGCATAGGAAGTGGCTTACTGCTTGATGGTAAATCCTAATAGCCATTGAATTTGCATAGCCTTGCCAGTTGCCACGAATGTTTGCTTGTTACTGCTTACTGCCATTGTAAAAAATAATTAGTTGTTCACTTGTTTGAGTTCCATTGGAATTGGCTTACAGCTTACTGCATCATTAATTAGGCAGTAGCACTGGAATTGCAGGGACTAAAAGTAATGAAGTATCAAATACTAGATTTCAAGACAAGATGTCATCTAATTTGCATATCTATTATTAGTCTCGATAAATCTCACACTCATTTAATAGTCTTTGTATCACTTCGATTAGATGAGAATACTACGCACGACTTAAAATTTAATTTTTTAAAATTAAAATCATAATATATAAGCTGAAAATTAAACACCTTATATTTATAATTTATACAATGTAGAAATTAAACTTCTAACTTTTGCTGTGAGGATCACCTCATCAAGAGTTTGTGCAATCACAAAGCAATAGAGATTTTGAACAAATGTTGAGGATGAGAACATTTGCAAACAGTACAGTTAGCTACCCTGACTTTTTTCTGCAAACAGTACATTGGAATTGGCTTACAGTAGCATTGTTTGAGTTCCATTGGATTTGGCTTACAGCTTACTGCATCATTTATTCAAGTAGGCAGTAGCAGCTCTGTTTTCTATTTTCCATTTGGTTGTCAATTTGTCATGAACTCATGAATAATGAATTATATGTTAATATGTTATTCGTTTGTTGGAAATTTTGTTCAGTTATGCAAAAATTCTTCAAAAGAAAATCAACTTTTGAGGATTCATCTAGTCAGGGTAGTCCCGAAGTGTTAAGTGCAAGGCCTCGTATTGAATTTAACATAGATGAACTTGAAGTTGATCCGGCTAAAAGGAAAAGTATTTATGAGTATCATATCAATAATAGAGATATTGTGCAACGAAGATATCTACAAATGGGTTCTTGTCAACCAAAAAATCATGTTGTTCCTACTAGAGTGATTACGGGTGTTAATAGGAGATTTAATCCTAAATGGTTTAAGGATCATAGTAATTGGTTGGAGTATAGTATATCAGAAGATGCAACATATTGTTTATGTTGTTATCTATTCAAAGATGAATGTTGTTATCTATTCAATGATGAAAGCAACGGATAACAAGCAGGAAGAGAGTCATTTGTTACAGAAGGTTTCAACAATTGGAAAAAAGGACCGGAAAGGTTGCGTGCACATGTTGGTAATCATAATAGTGTTCACACACTATTATAATGTAATCATAATAATATAATGTATTATTATATTATAATTGTAATTTATAATGTATTTTGTATTTTAACTATCTTATATGTATTTGAATCTTGTATTTGAACATTTTTGAATTTATTTTCCCTGTGCTTTTTTGCCCCCACTGAAGAAAAATCCTGGGTCCGCCACTGGTCTCTTCCCCCAAATACTACATACTGAACCATTGAGCTAAGCTCGTGTGAGCTATTTTATACAATTACAACTTGAAATTGTTTCTTGTAGAAAGAATAAGTCAATGAAACCAAATAAAATAGAAAAGGCAGATGGATTCCAATTTCTGAGAAAATAATCCCAAATAACATAAATTCAAGTCGTGTGTACCACAAATTCTCCTTAAAATCGATTCTCTATCTCTTGAGGGTATGTGCTAGGAGCTTTGTAGTGGCAGTCTTCCAAGATAAAATGGATTACAAGTTTACAATATATTTGAGCATCCAACTAAGAGCTTGGCTTGGTTGAATCTGGATATGAGCTTTCTTCGCACCACAAGTCTCTTGAATCTGGATATGAACTTTAAGCTTTCTCTCTCTGATTTTTGCTTGATTATTGCTTTTTCACGCTTTGAACACTTGGAAAATTTTGAATAGAGTAGCACCTTCTTTAGTCTTGAATGAAGGTATTTATAGGCGTTTTAGAAATGTGTCAGTTGGAGGGAAGCCTATTTCAAAAATCTATTAACCAGTGTGTAAAGACCAGCATGTAGTCCGAAGGTTAGGTAGACTTGTCAGCCGTTCCAGCCGTTAGACACTTATTATGCACTGGACATATCTTTTTGTTCTACACAAAATGTATAGACTTTATACGAAAAATCCTACTTGGAATGTGAACCTAGGACTTTCTTTACCTTGGTCACATTCAAAGTGTTTTTAAGGATTCGAACTGTTGGCTTAGAGAATGTCTTGAGCAGTTCTTTTCGAATGGTTAACTGTTTCTATTTGAGTTAACGTTTTGAACTTTAACACTCTACAACTTCTCGCATATGAATGGTTGACTTTACCATTCATTCCACCATTTAATTCAAAAGGTAGGTCATTTTACCATTCGGCCTTTGCAACCTTTCGGTTTTGTAGTCTTCTACTCTTTGAATCTTTTTTTAGAACTCTTCAAGTCTTCAACTCTTCGAGGTCTTCAACTTCAAGCTATTAGAAGGATAACCATCCAAGTTACTGTTCGAACTTGTTGAAACTATCCAAAATGTAACATTTCGAGCTACCATTCAGACTGTTTTGTCTATCCAAAATGTGACACCTCGAGTTACCATTCAGACTATTCAAATTTGAGGATAATAACCCAAGTCTAAAAGACAAAATAAATAGGTGTTGGTCCCGAAAGGGTGGCGAGAAGTCTAGAGGGGGGGGGGGGTGAATAGACTTCTCTAACTTTTTAAACTTTCTTCGAAAACACACAAGGCAAATAACACTTTGGTAATTTCAACTCTAAGTAACAAGCATTAACAAGATAAGCAACTTAGAGTGTGCAGCGGAATAAGTAGCGGTAAAGTGTTATGCTTATAAGTGCGGTGCTCAAAAAGATATTTTAAACATGCAACACGTTAGAAACACTTGATATGGTTCAAGGATGATGTACGTAAAGTTTGGCTTGCATGCAAACGTGGGAACTATCAAACCCAGACAGATAAAGATATGCGATAAATCGTAATCGGGTTAGTTCGCAGTTAGAATAAGCATGCATGAAATATACGAGCAGTAAGTAAATAGAGAGAGAGATTTATAGTGGTTCAGAGGTGGTGTAATCCTCCTAGTCCACTCTTCTCCTTTCACTTCAAGGAGGAAATTCACTATTCTTTGATCACCCAGATACAATAGTGAATAAGTGTCCACCGACACTTCTCCGAGTGCTTCGCACAAAGCTACACTCCTCCAAGGTTTTTCGCAAGCTCCTCTTGTTACTCCGCCTTCCCGAGTACTTCGCACCAAGCTGTACTCCTACACCACGAGAACTACGCACAAAGCTACGTCCTCACAGGGATTTCACAAGCTCCTCTTGTTACTCTGCCCTTCACCATGAGTGCTACGCACAAAGCTACACTCAACCAGGGTTTTTTCACTCTCTCTAGTTACTCCGCCCTCTTTCTACACTCAGTAGAGAATATTACAAAGAAATAAAATTTCTCTCTCACTCAGACTTGAATTCTATCGTGTATAGCTCAATATATTGCTTCTTGGCTGATATAAATATTGCTTGCTTTTCTCTTGCTTGTATATCTCAATTTTCAGCCGTGTTCAAGCCCCTTTTTGTCTTCAAGTCTGCTTGGACAATTTATAGCTAGTGAAAGCTATTTGCCCGTTGATCAACTTTCGATCTCGATCGTCCATTTTGAATTGTAGTTGATCAGATAATATTGTCAACTTGATCTGAAATATTAGGTAGATGTCATTTCTCCTTTTGTCAGATGATTTGAATAATTTGCCCGTTGCCGTTTCTTGAATTTTGTAGCCTCCAGAATTTGAATAAATTCGGCGCGGCAATCTTTGACATTTCTGGTCCTTCATAAATACTCTGACATGTCAAGTTGATCAAATAATTTATCTGCTGATTCTTGCTTGAGTATAAAATAATTTCTCCGCGAATCAGCCTTCTTTGAGCGTCTCCGGTTCCTCCGTAAAAACTTGATGTTCGGATGAAAATATATCAGATATTTTCTCCTTCATGATCTTTGTAAAATAATATGCTGGAACCTCTGTAAAAGCTTCACTGTTGTTCATGGTGAGATGCTCTGTTTCGAATTTCTAGCTTTGGTTCACCATACTTGGTGTGTTTCTCCATATGGTGCATGGCTTTTGTGAGACTTGTGCATTTTACTTAGTCTTCATATTCTTAGCTAGTCTCCTTTAGCTTAGTCTCCATTTAGCTAGTCTCCCATACGGTTATACGGTCCAAGCTAGTCTCCCATACGGTTATACGGTCCAAGCTAGTCTCCCATACGGTCCAAGCTAGTCTCCCAAGCTTAAAAATGCTTCACTTGAGATTCAAACTTAGGATTATTTGACATAGCTCACACGCGTTTCTTCCAACTCCTCTAGCATGGTTCTTAGTGACTTATTCGCATCATAATTGTGTTAAGCTATAATCCCGCTTAACATCTAAAATCAACTTGTGATTTTCCAGACTTGTACATGGGTTGCATGATATGAGTGCACCATACTCCGTAGACTCAAACTGACTCAAATAGAATAAAAATGGGGACTACTTGATTTTTCAAAAATACATTCGGCTCATCAAAATTTACAATATATTCCTAACAATTTCCCCCTTTTTGATGATGCCGAAACTTATACCCAAGTCATTTTGGCTTTGTCAATTTTGAAAAATAATTTCTTTTATTCGATTTTATTTCGACTAGCCAATTGACGGGTTTAACAAAAATTGAGACCTAGAGATTTTAATTTTGGACGGTCCTAAACGTATATTGAGACTATAACGCGGGGTTGCGTATTGATTTTTATCTTTTAATTTTTCTTCCCCCTTTCAATTTTATTTTCTCAATTATACGCATCACATGCAATTACTAAGTCCAATTTAAAATCTTGTGACATAAAAACACAAAATAAATAAATTAACTAGGACTTACTTCGTATGGTACGAAAATATTTTCATCATGCAATTTCAACCCATTTTAGCTTAGCATATATAGGATGTCAAAACAAAATGTGCTAGCTAAAATAAATTATACACCAAAAATTGAATTTGACAAACAACTTTGTTACCTCCCTTTCAACTTTGCATTGATGAACTCCCTCAATTTCTTGAAGTCCTTTTCTAGCTCTTTGTGTTGATAGGGTGCGGTCACTTGCCCGGTGATGTAGTTGCCATAAGCTTCTCTTATATTCTCTCCTTTCAACACTCCGGCTTCATGCCAAAAGATACATTCGTCAAGTGTTCGGCCATCACTCAATTGGTCACTTCGATGTCCGAACTCCGTTTGAAGCTCTTGCAATTTTTGTATCCTTGTTGCAATTGGCTTCGGCATTTGTGGCATTGGAGCAATCGGCCTTGGTGGCAACACATCATGAGAAGTAGAACTCGAGCTAGGACAAGTTCCCCTAAGGTAATCAATCATACTTACACGGCTTGGAGCTCTTGGTGGTGTTGGTCGAATTAGTTCAACTATTGGTCCTCTTGGAGCTCTTGGGTGTGTGTACGCATAAGCTTGTGGCACAAAATGACGTGCCAATCCTTCCCCTTTTCGGTAGCATCTATGAATCGTTGAAAGCTCTTGGTGGAAGAATCTTGCTTGTCACGCACTCCCTCTAGAAGATCCATATGAATACGCGATTGGGTTAGTAAACCTTGCACTTGTTGTTCCAAAAGTTTGAGCCTCGACGTAGTATCGGACCCATGCTTTGCCATTTCATTGAACAACTTCATCACATCTTTCTTCAATTCATCTTTGGCCGTGTCAATTTCGGTTTTTAATAGGCCTTGCCTATTAAACAATTGTTGAGCACGATCCACCATCTCCTTGTGATAATCATCAAGTTTTGTGTCCATTGCATCCATCTTTGTTCTCAATCCACCCGTAGAGTCTTGTACAATTGCCTTAACATCTCCAACAATTTCTTCTCTCAAGGCTTGTGCATTGAACAAGGGTTCAAGTTGCACGGGTTCGGTTGGAATTGGTAAAGGGTGTGCAAAATCATCTCTTGGTGTGGTGATCATTGTATCGGCAAGATTTGCTTCGGCTTCTTCGGTGTTGTGGCAAATCATCAATGTATTTCGAATCCTTGGATGATCTTGATCGTAGACTTCACAAGTAATCGGCAATGTAGGCAAATTCCGTGCTTCATCTAAATTCAAGGAAACCCCTTGACTTGGTGCATTTCCTTCTTCACGAATA
The DNA here is from genome assembly GCF_001879475.1 of Ipomoea nil. NCBI lineage: Eukaryota > Viridiplantae > Streptophyta > Magnoliopsida > Solanales > Convolvulaceae > Ipomoea > Ipomoea nil. Next base: position 1,581,629 of record NW_017619570.1, read on the forward strand.
GACTCCGTAACCTCCGTTACGGGATGTGGAAAGTAAGACTTAAAGCTCAAATTTTCATTCAAATTTTCATCTCCAAAATTCGCAGGATATGGATCAAATGCCACGATCTCTACACCATCATTTTTCGCCAAAGATCCCTCTCCGGGTCCTCTTCGGGTATCCTGTAAAGACATAGCAGTGGCACGGCGAATATCATTTGAATCAAACTCTCCTAAAGGCTCTTCGGTTGTGGCTTCAACCATCACTCCCATTTCGGTTCTCTTCTTCCTAGCAAGCTTAGTCAAAAAGTGAGACTTAATCACCGAAAGTCGGGTAGCTCTAGCAAGATCACGTGTGCCTAACCAATTCAACACCATTTCTTCCCTTTCCATGGTATTCGGCCCTATTGATTCGGCCAACAAGTTGTGATCCCCTAATCTCCATGCTCTCCATTCTAGTGCTCTTTTAAATTCCTCCAAAAGTGCACTATCCGCCCCAATTGTGGATATCTCATCATCACTTCCAACTTCAATTTGATCATTCTCAACAACATCCACTTCAACTCTATTTGCCTCAACAAACCTGTGGCTCTCAAGGATAATTGGGTTTGGATTTTGAGTGGTTAAGGGTCTTGAGATTGGGTGGCTATTTTGTTCTTCGTTTGATCTAACGGCATGGGTGTTTGAGCCTTCATGACTTGGTTCTCGGATATATTGTTTAAGGTTTTGGAAGGGGTTGGGCAATTTTCTTTTTCGGGTGGGTTTTGGTAGGCTTGAGGGTAAGGAGGGATTTTTAGGTTCATTGGAGTTGGGTGGCCGAAAGAGGTAGCTATGGTTTGTAATATGCTTGGCTTTGGTAAGGGTGACATTTTTGGTTCTCAAAATCTCACCAACGGCAAACCCGTAACCGATCTCCTGTTGAAACCATCCATCCACCAAAGGTTTCGCCTTCCTTATAGATTCACACAACTTCCCAAACATAAACACACCCCAATCCACACAAACATTGTTCAATATAACATCCATAATCAACAATTTCTCCTTTGACAATTTGTCACGGCAATGATACCGGGATTCTACACATTTATGAACAATATCCAACAACAATCCATAATCCTTCTTCAAGTCTCTTTTGTTACCATTAACCTTCGGAGATAGCGGTGCGTTTGCATCGCGTATCTCGGCCCAAATGGCATTGACATCATGCACATGATTTTCTACCCTCAAATTCGATTCAACAAGATTAAACATCCCCCGAAAATCATCGAGATTAATTTCTACATCAACACCTTTGATCATAGAAATAATTGAGCCATTTTCTATTCTAGCATTCATGTATAATTCGGTCACCTCATCTTTATAGAAACCAACATATCTAAAAGTGCAAAAATTTAACAACCCACAAGATTCTAGAGAGTTGATAATTTTTACCCCAATAGATTTGTCCTCCACTTGCTTGTTGAAGTCAGTGACATCTAGAATCATCCCGCTTAGTACACGGCTAGATTTCCTTGTTCCTCCGGTTGTGAATGACTCCATCTCCACTTGATTAGCCTCCATTTGAGTAGAAATAGAATTTAGGAATTTTTGGTGCAAGAATGATGTTTCGGCAGTGAGGTCCGAAAGTAGGAAAGAAGGGATGGGTTTTTGGATTGTGAGGTTATTTGGGTAGGATTTTGGGTTTGGGTGATGGGTTTTTGTGTGTAGAAGATTTTTGTGTAGAGAAATTGGAGTGGGTGTTAGAACATTGAGAGATTTTTGGATTCTCTTTGTGCTATATTTCCGGCTGGCGAGAGAGAAAGAAGAAGAAGATTTTGTGTTCTTCTTTAATTCCTCTTTCTACCCGTTAGGATTGAGGGAGAAGGGGTGCGAAATTACTCGTTTGCCCTCTAGTGGGTAGAGAGAGAGTATTGATCTCCTTGAGGATAAATTCGACCTTCCACATGATTTAAATTTGCCAGCTCAGATTTTTATACTCCATTTGTGAGTACATGGCGCCAAAAATTGTGCTTCAAATAACCGCCAACCTGGAGCAAATCAGATAAAAAAAAATCTCGAAAAATAATCTGTTAGACCAATAAATACACTCCAGATAAATATTATTATTTCAATTTCACATTTCAATAAGGCTGATTTTCTGAAAAGAAACCTGATAAAAATAAATTGATCAGACTGATACCTAATATCTGAAAAGAAATTTCAAGTTCCCAAAACAATTAAATCTTTTGACTTTCTAAAATTGGGCCTAACTTATTTGACTTTTGATTTCGAAATTTGCAAGCATTCATCAGAATTCATCTATTCTTACACAAACCCAATTAGACATATTCCCCTAAATACATGCAATTTCATCAGAATTAACCCAATTAAAAAATTGTTCCCCCTAAGTTGCATACTCATCTCAAATTAATCTATTTAAACACATTTAGCAAACAAATTACACAAATCAATTATGCTAAATCGTGACAAATTAAATAGACATACGTATCACTTAAATCGCAAATTTAGGTACGCAGTTTTCGTAAGATAAAATTATAACACATTTAGGTACATACAAATTTTACGAAAACATGTACACAATTAAACATATATCATACGTACATACCAATTCAAATTAAAACACATAGATTACATGCAATACACACAGTACGTATCAAAAATTAACAACAATTAAGAGTTTAGAAAATGCTTAGCTTATTTCGATCATTCCCATTTCATGCCTTAGAGTTGCAAAACGAGATTCACACAATGGCTTTGTGAGAATGTCGGCAATTTGATTCTCCGTGGGAACATGATCGATTTTCAAATCTTTCTTTTCGACGTGGTCTCGGATAAAATGATGTCGAACATCGATATGCTTGGTTCGCGAATGAAGTACCGGATATTGGGTTATGGCGATTGCACTTGTATTATCGCATAAAATGCTAACATTTTCGCACTTAATCCCATAGTCCAATAATTGTTGCTTCATCCACAAGATTTGTGTGCAACAACTCCCAGCTGCAATATATTCGGCTTCGGCAGTGCTCGTAGCTATGGAGTTTTGCTTTTTGCTGAACCAAGAGACCAATCTTCCCCCTAAGAACTGGCATGTCCCTGAGGTACTTTTTCGGTCTATTTTACAACATGCAAAATCTGCATCTGAATAACCAGTTAGTGTAAAATCTCCTTCTTTGGGATACCATAATCCCACATTGATTGTTCTTTTGAGATATCGAATTATCTTCTTGGTTGCAATCAGATGACTCTCTTTGGGCTTTGATTGGAATCTTGCACATACGCCAACCGAGTAGGATATGTCCGGTCTGCTTGCGGTTAAGTATAGTAACGATCCAATCATCCCTTGATACATCGTTTGATCGACGTCTTTTCCTTCATCATCTTTATCCAATTTTTGAGATGTACTCATGGGAATTTTGACTGAGGATTTTCCATCTATGCCAAATTTCTTGATGAGATCTCTTGTGTACTTGGCTTGATTTATGAAAATTCCTTCTTCAAGTTGCTTGACTTGCAGTCCCAAAAAGTAATTTAATTCTCCCATCATACTCATCTCGAACCTGTTCTGCATGAGCTTAGAAAATTTCTCACATAAAGATTTATCAGTACTTCCAAAGATAATATTATCAACATAAATTTGTACTAATAAAATGTGATTATTTTCTTGAATTCTAAAGAGGGTTTTATCGACTAGACCTTTGGTGAATCCACAACTAATTAAGAACATCAACAAGGTGTCGTACCAAGCTCGCGGAGCTTGTTTTAACCCATACAATGCCTTCTTTAATTTGTAGACTTGATCACCAACGTCTTTTACCTCAAAACCAGGTGGTTGTTCGACGTAAACTTCTTCTTCAAGTAAGCCATTAAGAAATGCGCTCTTTACGTCCATTTGATATACCACGAAATTCTTGTGCGCTGCGTATGCTAGGAATATCCGGATTGCTTCGAGTCGTGCGATGGGGCGAATGTCTCATCAAAATCAATGCCTTCTTCTTGTGAATACCCCTTCGCGACTAATCTTGCTTTATTCCTAACAATGACGCCGTCTTCGTTTGCTTTGTTCCTAAAGACCCATTTAGTGCCAATTACATTTTGGTGCGTTGGTCTGAGAACAAGCTTCCATACGTCGTTGCGCTTGAATTGATCTAATTCCTCTTGCATGGCATCTATCCAACTTGGATCGGCTAAAGCTTCATCAATTTCTTTTGGTTCCAGTTGAGATAGAAAGCATGAGAACATTGCATCTTGTTGTTGGTTCCTAGTAGATGATCGCGTCTTCACTCCGTCACTTGGATCTCCAATGACTAAGTCATGTGTGTGACTTCTTAGCCATTTTCGATTTGGTTGGAATTTTGTTGGATTCTCAGAGTTTCCTTCTTGATGTGATTCCACTTGTTGTGTATTATTGACGGTTGCATCTTCGGGTTCAACTACTGGAATTTCTTCTTGTGCAATTTCAGTTGTGCGTGATATTTCGGGTATCACATTTGATATTGCCTCAATTTGGTGATCACCCATATCACTTGATTCTTCTACTTCCTGCAACACATTGTCTTCGAACAAATCATTAGATTTAATTAAATCACGATTACCTTCATCATTTTTGCCATTATTGTCGTGATTTTCATCGAACACAACGTGAATCGATTCTTCTACCACCATTGTTGATTTGTTGAATATTCTATATGCCTTGCTGGTAGATGAATATCCCAAGAATATTCCTTCGTCCGCTCGCTCGTCAAAAGTCTTTAATTGAGACTTTCCATTAACAAGTACAAAACATTTACAGCCAAATGTATGAAAATAGGTGAGATTGGGTTTTATCCCTTTCCATAATTCATAAGGTGTTTTGTTATAAGACTTGTGGATTAGATTGCGATTTTGAGTATAGCACGTCGTGTTAATCGCTTCTGCCCAAAATCTTTTTGGTAGTCCGGCGGCCGTTATCATGACTCGTGCGGCTTCCTTGAGTGTTCGATTTCTTCTTTCAGCTACACCATTTTGTTGCGGCGTTCGTGCGGCAGATAATTGATGTAAAATTCCTTGTGAATTGCAATAAGATTGAATCACTCTGTTCACGAACTCTGCGGCAGATAATTGATGTAAAATTCCTTGTGAATTGCAATAAGATTGAATCACTCTGTTCACGAACTCTGTTCCTCGATCGGTTCAGGCAACTTTGATAAGACTCCAAAGTATATTTCTTACCACTTATACTTAATCCATGTGCAGTAGACTTAAGGGTCTTACTGGGTCTACTGGACCAAATAAATCCATGTGCAGTAGACTTAAGGGTCTTACTGGGTCTACTGGACCAAATAAATCCATGTGCAGTAGACTTAAGGGCCCACTCCTGACTTTCGTGAGTATGTGGGTAAACCCTCGCCCTGCGACCCTAGCCGGCAAAGGGCCACAAGGTGGTAAACCAGCCTAGGTTTCCCATAGCTAACCGGCTCAAACTCGTCATGGCGGAGGATTGAACCCAAGACCTCTCGGTCAAGGGCGCTACCTCCTTACCACTTGAGCTGGGGTTGCCCCCAATGATGCTTTGATTTGTTTTCCTTTCTGGCATGCATCACAAATTTGATTTTTCTTGAACACAATGTTGGGTAGTCCTTCGACTATATTGTTTCTTGCAAGCTTGTTGATGGTTTTGAAATTCAAATGATTTAGCCTTCTGTGCCATTCCCAACAAACTTCATTCGAATTATTTGCCATCAAGCATATGGATTTCTTCGTTGTACTCCAATCTACAACATACATGTTTTTCTTTCTTGATCCGGCGAGTACGACTTCGTTCGTAGTTTCGTCCTTGACTTGACATTTGCCTTTGTAAAATTCTACGAGATATCCTTTGTCACAAAATTGACTTGTACTAAACAAGTTAAATTTTAATCCTTCGACATAAGATACGTCATCAATTCGTAGACCATTTTTCACAATTGCGCCGGTTCCTTTTGTCATTCCATATCGATCGTTTCTACCGAAAACTACTTTTGGTCCTTCGATACTTTTGAACTCAACTAGACTAGCTTTATTGCCGGTCATATGTCGAGAGCAACTGCTATCGAAATACCAAACTTCCTGCAAGAAAGATTAATTATTTTTAGGTACCCATGCTTGATTGGGTCCTTTTGTGTTAGTAATTTTTGGCATCCAAATCCACCTAGATCCCATTGATCCAAGAGTAGGTGATTTGTAACCATTAAAAACATTATAATCATAGCGCACTTTCGAATAATGATTCGGTGCGGGTTGGGAAGCAGATAGTTGCTTGATTCTATGAAAAAGAGCAAATCTGGACTTGGTCCATGGTTTGTTATCAAGCGACCAATCTTGTTCTGAAGGATATAATCTCCCAGCCCCAATTCTCGGAATTCTTCCCATATTCCTATGAGGTTTTGTTACACTAGACTCGTTGGTTCTCTTTGGAGATACAAATTTTTGCCTTTTAAAAATTTGTTGCCTATCCGAGATATTGAATTTTTGATTCGGCTTTGCAACATATTTCTTGGCATTAATTTGATTACCAATTCCTTGTCTCATTGTGCTATACTGACTTTTCACAAATTTTACCACTAGGACTTTATTAATTAAAGTAGTAGTAGAATTAGTCAGTTTCACAGGGGTTTGAGAACATGATGGATCGTAGCCTAGTCCGGCTTTATGTCCAGCGGGTTTCTGCATGTTTACCATTTTATCCATTATTTTGGATGAATTTGTAAATGATGTGATTACTTCCCGAAGGTTATGTTCTCGAACCTCTCTGGCTTTGCACTCTTCTTGAAGTCGAGCATTTTCGACTTTCAAATTACTCATTTCATTTAGAGCATTTTGCAATTTTTGTGACATTTCTTCCTTTTCAAGAATTAACGTATTATTGCGCTCTTTGATTTGAGTATGAGTGGCCATGACTTTTTGACAATCTTCCATAAGACTTTGAAATGATTCTTGAGTCTGGAAAGAAGTGTCAACGGAACTAAAAGAGCTAAAAGAGCTAGAAGATACCTCTTCGTCGATTTCACGCGCCATATAGCATTCCTCATGTTCGGATGTCTTGCCCACTAGACATAGTAGCGTCGTATCTTCTTGTGATGAATCACTCTCGTCACTAGATGATTCTTCGGATTCACTTGCTTCTAACGGATCGCTTATTAGTGCCTTCCGTTTGCCCTTTTTGAATTTCTTCTCTTTGGATTTGTATTCCATCTGTGGAGAAGTATTCGAATTTTTGTCCGCTTTGGGGTGTGGACATTCGGCCATAAAATGTCCAGGCTTTCTACAATTGTAACACACGTTTGTGTTATCTTCGACCGGTTCCCTTCTTGATCTTCTATTTTCTCGAAAGAAATTTCCTTGTGGTGATCCTTTGTTCTTTCGCATGAACTTCTTGAATTTCCTAACAAATAGAGAAAATTGTTCGTCATATAAAAAATCATTATTTCCTATTGACCTTGATGTTGAGGGTTGTTCGGCCATCAATACGGATGTTCGTTCATCACGTTCTTCCTCGACTCGTGTCTTCATTTCGAACTCATACGCCTTAAGATCACTAAAGAGTTTATCCGTAGATAATGTCCTTAGATCTCTATGATCGCGCATTGCGGTCACCTTCATATCCCAATTTGTAGGTAGTCCGCGTAACACTTTGAGCGATATTTCTTTCTGGGTAATGGTCTTTCCCAGATCCGTGATTTCTCCAAGAATTTTGATCAATCGAGCTTCCATGTCGGTGATGCTTTCGTTCGGTAGCATTTTGAAATCTTCGAACCTCTTCATGGCAATGGTTAGTTTGTTGTCTTTTTCTTGTTCAGCGCCTTCACCGATACTAATGAGAGTATCCCATATTTCTTTTGCTGTGGTGCACTTTCGAATCTTTGGGAATATGGTGTCATCGACCGCTTTGAACAAAATATCTTTGGCAATGTTGTCCAAATTATTTCGCCCTCTATCTTCCTTTGTCCACTCCATTTTTGGCTTTGGAATATATCGTGGAGCATTTGGAGTTAGTGCGGCGGCAGTGTTAACTTCCATAATTTGGATAGGACCTTTTGCGATGACTTCCCACATTTCGTCATTTAAAGCAGATAAGTGCACCTGAATACGTATTTTCCAATCATCAAATTTATCAAGTGAGGAAAGAAAATTTTGAGCGAGAGCCATATCTCTCTTCATCTTGAAGATTTTGAGATCTATCTAGCAGACAAAGTTGACTCAAATAGACAACCGCTCTGATACCACTTGTTGGTCCCAAAGGGTGGCGAGAAATCTAGAGGGGGGGGGGGGGGGTGAATAGACTTCTCTAACTTTTTAAACTTTCTTCGAAAACACACAAGGCAAATAACACTTTGGTAATTTCAACTCTAAGTAACAAGCATTAACAAGATAAGCGACTTAGAGTGTGCAGCGGAATAAGTAGCGGTAAAGTGTTATGCTTATAAGTGCGGTGCTCAAAAAGATATTCTAAACATGCAACATGTTTGAAACACTTGATATGGTTCAAGGATGATGTACGTAAAGTTTGGCTTGCATGCAAACGTGGGAACTATCAAACCCAGACAGATAAAGATATGCGATAAATCGTAATCGGGTTAGTTCGCAGTTAGAATAAGCATGCATGAAATATACGAGCAGTAAGTAAATAGAGAGAGAGATTTATAGTGGTTCAGAGGTGGTGTAATCCTCCTAGTCCACTCTTCTCCTTTCACTTCAAGGAGGAAATTCACTATTCTTCGATCACCCAGATACAATAGTGAATAAGTGTCCACCGACACTTCTCCGAGTGCTTTGCACAAAGCTACACTCCTCCAAGGTTTTTCGCAAGCTCCTCTTGTTACTCCGCCTTCCCGAGTACTTCGCACCAAGCTGTACTCATACACCACGAGAACTACGCACAAAGCTACGTCCTCACAGGGTTTTCACAAGCTCCTCTTGTTACTTTGCCCTTCACCACGAGTGCTACGCACAAAGCTACACTCAACCAGGGTTTTTCACTCTCTCTAGTTACTCCGCCCTCTTTCTACACTCAGTAGAGAATATTACAAAGAAATAAAATTTCTCTCTCACTCAGACTTGAATTCTATCGTGTATAGATCAATATATTGCTTCTTGGCTGATATAAATATTGCTTGCTTTTCTCTTGCTTGTATATCTCAATTTTCAGCCGTGTTCAAGCCCCTTTTTGTCTTCAAGTCTGCTTGGACAATTTATAGCTAGTGAAAGCTATTTGCCCGTTGATCAACTTTCGATCTCGATCGTCCATTTTGAATTGTAGTTGATCAGATAATATTGTCAACTTGATCTGAAATATTAGGTAGATGTCATTTCTCCTTTTGTCAGATGATTTGAATAATTTGCCCGTTGCCGTTTCTTGAATTTTGTAGCCTCCAGAATTTGAATAAATTCGGCGCGGCAATCTTTGAAATTTCTGGTCCTTCATAAATACTCTGACATGTCAAGTTGATCAAATAATTTATCTGCTGATTCGTGCTTGAGTATAAAATAATTTCTCCGCGAATCAGCCTTCTTTGAGCGTCTCCGGTTCCTCCGTAAAAACTTGATGTTCGGATGAAAATATATCAGATATTTTCTCCTTCATGATCTTTGTAAAATAATATGCTGGAACCTCTGTAAAAGCTTCACTGTTGTTCATGGTGAGATGCTCTGTTTCGAATTTCTAGCTTTGGTTCACCATACTTGGTGTGTTTCTCCATATGGTGCATGGCTTTTGTGAGACTTGTGCATTTTAGTTCTAGCTTTGGTTCACCATACTTGGTGTGTTTCTCCATATGGTGCATGGCTTTTGTGAGACTTGTGCATTTTACTTAGTCTTCATATTCTTAGCTAGTCTCCATTTCAATACACTCAGGCTAGTCTCTCATACGGTTTTGGTATACTTTGAGTTAGTCTCCCATACGGTATACTGTCCAATATACTTGACCTTGAGCTAGTCTCCCATACTGCTGTCCAATATACTTGACCTTGAGCTAGTCTCCCATACTGTCCAAGCTAGTCTCCCATACGGTTATACGGTCCAAGCTAGTCTCCCATACGGTCCAAGCTAGTCTCCCAAGCTTAAAAATGCTTCACTTGAGATTCAAACTTAGGATCATTTGACATAGCTCAAACACGTTTCTTCCAACTCCTCTAGAATAGTTCTTGATGACTTATCCGCATCATAATTGTGTTAAGCTATAATCCCGCTTAACATCTAAAATCAACTTATGATTTTTCAGACTTGTACATGGGTTGCATGATATGAGTGCACCATACTCCGTAGACTCAAACTGACTCAAATAGAATAAAAATGGGGACAACTTGATTTTTCAAAAATACATTCGGCTCATCAAAATTTACAATATATTCCTAACAATTTCCCCCTTTTTGATGATGCCGAAACTTATACCCAAGTCATTTTGGCTTTGTCAATTTTGAAAAATAATTTCTTTTATTCGATTTTATTTCGACTAGCCAATTGACGGGTTTAACAAAAATTGAGACCTAGAGATTTTAATTTTGGACGGTCCTAAACGTATATTGAGACTATAACGCGGGGTTGTGTATTGATTTTTATCTTTTAATTTTTCTTCCCCCTTTCAATTTTATTTTCTCAATTATACGCATCACATGCAATTACTAAGTCCAATTTAAAATCTTGTGACATAAAAACACAAAATAAATAAATTAACTAGGACTTACTTCGTATGGTACGAAAATATTTTCATCATGCAATTTCAACCCATTTTAGCTTAGCATATATAGGATGTCAAAACAAAATGTGCTAGCTAAAATAAATTATACACCAAAAATTGAATTTGACAAACAACTTTGTTACCTCCCTTTCAACTTTGCATTGATGAACTCCCTCAATTTCTTGAAGTCCTTTTCTAGCTCTTTGTGTTGATAGGGTGCGGTCACTTGCTCGGTGATGTAGTTGCCATAAGCTTCTCTTATATTCTCTCCTTCCAACACTCCGGCTTCATGCCAAAAGATACATTCGTCAAGTGTTCGGCCATCACTCAATTGGTCACTTCGATGTCCGAACTCCGTTTGAAGCTCTTGCAATTTTTGTATCCTTGTTGCAATTGGCTTCGACATTTGTGGCATTGGAGCAATCGGCCTTGGTGGCAACACATCATGAGAAGTAGAACTCGAGCTAGGACAAGTTCCCCTAAGGTAATCAATCATACTTACACGGCTTGGAGCTCTTGGTGGTGTTGGTCGAATTAGTTCAACTATTGGTCCTCTTGGAGCTCTTGGGTGTGTGTACGCATAAGCTTGTGGCACAAAATGACGTGCCAATCCTTCCCCCTTTTCGGTAGCATCTATGAATCGTTGAAAGCTCTTGGTGGAAGAATCTTGCTTGTCACGCACTCCCTCTAGAAGATCCATATGAATACGCGATTGGGTTAGTAAACCTTGCACTTGTTGTTCCAAAAGTTTGAGCCTCGACGTAGTATCGGACCCATGCTTTGCCATTTCATTGAACAACTTCATCACATCTTTCTTCAATTCATCTTTGGCCGTGTCAATTTCGGTTTTTAATAGGCCTTGCCTATTAAACAATTGTTGAGCACGATCCACCATCTCCTTGTGATAATCATCAAGTTTTGTGTCCATTGCATCCATCTTTGTTCTCAATCCACCCGTAGAGTCTTGTACAATTGCCTTAACATCTCCAACAATTTCTTCTCTCAAGGCTTGTGCATTGAACAAGGGTTCAAGTTGCACGGGTTCGGTTGGAATTGGTAAAGGGTGTGCAAAATCATCTCTTGGTGTGGTGATCATTGTATCGGCAAGATTTGCTTCGGCTTCTTCGGTGTTGTGGCAAATCATCAATGTATTTCGAATCCTTGGATGATCTTGATCGTAGACTTCACAAGTAATCGGCAATGTAGGCAAATTCCGTGCTTCATCTAAATTCAAGGAAACCCCTTGACTTGGTGCATTTCCTTCTTCACGAATAGACTCCGTAACCTCCGTTACGGGATGTGGAAAGTAAGACTTAAAGCTCAAATTTTCATTCAAATTTTCATCTCCAAAATTCGCAGGATATGGATCAAATGCCACGATCTCTACACCATCATTTTTCGCCAAAGATCCCTCTCCGGGTCCTCTTCGGGTATCCTGTAAAGACATAGCAGTGGCACGGCGAATATCATTTGAATCAAACTCTCCTAAAGGCTCTTCGGTTGTGGCTTCAACCATCACTCCCATTTCGGTTCTCTTCTTCCTAGCAAGCTTAGTCAAAAAGTGAGACTTAATCACCGAAAGTCGGGTAGCTCTAGCAAGATCACGTGTGCCTAACCAATTCAACACCATTTCTTCCCTTTCCATGGTATTCGGCCCTATTGATTCGGCCAACAAGTTGTGATCCCCTAATCTCCATGCTCTCCATTCTAGTGCTCTTTTAAATTCCTCCAAAAGTGCACTATCCGCCCCAATTGTGGATATCTCATCATCACTTCCAACTTCAATTTGATCATTCTCAACAACATCCACTTCAACTCTATTTGCCTCAACAAACCTGTGGCTCTCAAGGATAATTGGGTTTGGATTTTGAGTGGTTAAGGGTCTTGAGATTGGGTGGCTATTTTGTTCTTCGTTTGATCTAACGGCATGGGTGTTTGAGCCTTCATGACTTGGTTCTCGGATATATTGTTTAAGGTTTTGGAAGGGGTTGGGCAATTTTCTTTTTCGGGTGGGTTTTGGTAGGCTTGAGGGTAAGGAGGGATTTTTAGGTTCATTGGAGTTGGGTGGCCGAAAGAGGTAGCTATGGTTTGTAATATGCTTGGCTTTGGTAAGGGTGACATTTTTGGTTCTCAAAATCTCACCAACGGCAAACCCGTAACCGATCTCCTGTTGAAACCATCCATCCACCAAAGGTTTCGCCTTCCTTATAGATTCACACAACTTCCCAAACATAAACACACCCCAATCCACACAAACATTGTTCAATATAACATCCATAATCAACAATTTCTCCTTTGACAATTTGTCACGGCAATGATACCGGGATTCTACACATTTATGAACAATATCCAACAACAATCCATAATCCTTCTTCAAGTCTCTTTTGTTACCATTAACCTTCGGAGATAGCGGTGCGTTTGCATCGCGTATCTCGGCCCAAATGGCATTGACATCATGCACATGATTTTCTACCCTCAAATTCGATTCAACAAGATTAAACATCCCCCGAAAATCATCGAGATTAATTTCTACATCAACACCTTTGATCATAGAAATAATTGAGCCATTTTCTATTCTAGCATTCATGTATAATTCGGTCACCTCATCTTTATAGAAACCAACATATCTAAAAGTGCAAAAATTTAACAACCCACAAGATTCTAGAGAGTTGATAATTTTTACCCCAATAGATTTGTCCTCCACTTGCTTGTTGAAGTCAGTGACATCTAGAATCATCCCGCTTAGTACACGGCTAGATTTCCTTGTTCCTCCGGTTGTGAATGACTCCATCTCCACTTGATTAGCCTCCATTTGAGTAGAAATAGAATTTAGGAATTTTTGGTGCAAGAATGATGTTTCGGCAGTGAGGTCCGAAAGTAGGAAAGAAGGGATGGGTTTTTGGATTGTGAGGTTATTTGGGTAGGATTTTGGGTTTGGGTGATGGGTTTTTGTGTGTAGAAGATTTTTGTGTAGAGAAATTGGAGTGGGTGTTAGAACATTGAGAGATTTTTGGATTCTCTTTGTGCTATATTTCCGGCTGGCGAGAGAGAAAGAAGAAGAAGATTTTGTGTTCTTCTTTAATTCCTCTTTCTACCCGTTAGGATTGAGGGAGAAGGGGTGCGAAATTACTCGTTTGCCCTCTAGTGGGTAGAGAGAGAGTATTGATCTCCTTGAGGATAAATTCGACCTTCCACATGATTTAAATTTGCCAGCTCAGATTTTTATACTCCATTTGTGAGTACATGGCGCCAAAAATTGTGCTTCAAATAACCGCCAACCTGGAGCAAATCAGATAAAAAAAAATCTCGAAAAATAATCTGTTAGACCAATAAATACACTCCAGATAAATATTATTATTTCAATTTCACATTTCAATAAGGCTGATTTTCTGAAAAGAAACCTGATAAAAATAAATTGATCAGACTGATACCTAATATCTGAAAAGAAATTTCAAGTTCCCAAAACAATTAAATCTTTTGACTTTCTAAAATTGGGCCTAACTTATTTGACTTTTGATTTCGAAATTTGCAAGCATTCATCAGAATTCATCTATTCTTACACAAACCCAATTAGACATATTCCCCTAAATACATGCAATTTCATCAGAATTAACCCAATTAAAAAATTGTTCCCCCTAAGTTGCATACTCATCTCAAATTAATCTATTTAAACACATTTAGCAAACAAATTACACAAATCAATTATGCTAAATCGTGACAAATTAAATAGACATACGTATCACTTAAATCGCAAATTTAGGTACGCAGTTTTCGTAAGATAAAATTATAACACATTTAGGTACATACAAATTTTACGAAAACATGTACACAATTAAACATATATCATACGTACATACCAATTCAAATTAAAACACATAGATTACATGCAATACACACAGTACGTATCAAAAATTAACAACAATTAAGAGTTTAGAAAATGCTTAGCTTATTTCGATCATTCCCATTTCATGCCTTAGAGTTGCAAAACGAGATTCACACAATGGCTTTGTGAGAATGTCGGCAATTTGATTCTCCGTGGGAACATGATCGATTTTCAAATCTTTCTTTTCGACGTGGTCTCGGATAAAATGATGTCGAACATCGATATGCTTGGTTCGCGAATGAAGTACCGGATATTGGGTTATGGCGATTGCACTTGTATTATCGCATAAAATGCTAACATTTTCGCACTTAATCCCATAGTCCAATAATTGTTGCTTCATCCACAAGATTTGTGTGCAACAACTCCCAGCTGCAATATATTCGGCTTCGGCAGTGCTCGTAGCTATGGAGTTTTGCTTTTTGCTGAACCAAGAGACCAATCTTCCCCCTAAGAACTGGCATGTCCCTGAGGTACTTTTTCGGTCTATTTTACAACCTGCAAAATCTGCATCTGAATAACCAGTTAGTGTAAAATCTCCTTCTTTGGGATACCATAATCCCACATTGATTGTTCTTTTGAGATATCGAATTATCTTCTTGGTTGCAATCAGATGACTCTCTTTGGGCTTTGATTGGAATCTTGCACATACGCCAACCGAGTAGGATATGTCCGGTCTGCTTGCGGTTAAGTATAGTAACGATCCAATCATCCCTTGATACATCGTTTGATCGACGTCTTTTCCTTCATCATCTTTATCCAATTTTTGAGATGTACTCATGGGAATTTTGACTGAGGATTTTCCATCTATGCCAAATTTCTTGATGAGATCTCTTGTGTACTTGGCTTGATTTATGAAAATTCCTTCTTCAAGTTGATTGACTTGCAGTCCCAAAAAGTAATTTAATTCTCCCATCATACTCATCTCGAACCTGTTCTGCATGAGCTTAGAAAATTTCTCACATAAAGATTTATCAGTATTTCCAAAGATAATATCATCAACATAAATTTGTACTAATAAAATGTGATTATTTTCTTGAATTCTAAAGAGGGTTTTATCGACTAGACCTTTGGTGAATCCACAACTAATTAAGAACATCGACAAGGTGTCGTACCAAGCTCGCGGAGCTTGTTTTAACCCATACAATGCCTTCTTTAATTTGTAGACTTGATCACCAACGTCTTTTACCTCAAAACCAGGTGGTTGTTCGACGTAAACTTCTTCTTCAAGTAAGCCATTAAGAAATGCGCTCTTTACGTCCTTTTGATATACCACGAAATTCTTGTGCGCTGCGTATGCTAGGAATATCCGGATTGCTTCGAGTCGTGCGATGGGGGCGAATGTCTCATCAAAATCAATGCCTTCTTCTTGTGAATACCCCTTCGCGACTAATCTTGCTTTATTCCTAACAATGACGCCGTCTTCGTTTGCTTTGTTCCTAAAGACCCATTTAGTGCCAATTACATTTTGGTGCGTTGGTCTGAGAACAAGCTTCCATACGTCGTTGCGCTTGAATTGATCTAATTCCTCTTGCATGGCATCTATCCAACTTGGATCGGCTAAAGCTTCATCAATTTCTTTTGGTTCCAGTTGAGATAGAAAGCATGAGAACATTGCATCTTGTTGTTGGTTCCTAGTAGATGATCGCGTCTTCACTCCGTCACTTGGATCTCCAATGACTAAGTCATGTGTGTGACTTCTTAGCCATTTTCGATTTGGTTGGAATTTTGTTGGATTCTCAGAGTTTCCTTCTTGATGTGATTCCACTTGTTGTGTATTATTGACGGTTGCATCTTCGGGTTCAACAACTGGAATTTCTTCTTGTGCAATTTCAGTTGTGCGTGATATTTCGGGTATCACATTTGATATTGCCTCAATTTGGTGATCACCCATATCACTTGATTCTTCTACTTCCTGCAACACATTGTCTTCGAACAAATCATTAGATTTAATTAAATCACGATTACCTTCATCATTTTTGCCATTATTGTCGTGATTTTCATCGAACACAACGTGAATCGATTCTTCTACCACCATTGTTGATTTGTTGAATATTCTATATGCCTTGCTGGTAGATGAATATCCCAAGAATATTCCTTCGTCCGCTCGCTCGTCAAAAGTCTTTAATTGAGACTTTCCATTAACAAGTACAAAACATTTACAGCCAAATGTATGAAAATAGGTGAGATTGGGTTTTCTCCCTTTCCATAATTCATAAGGTGTTTTGTTATAAGACTTGTGGATTAGACTGCGATTTTGAGTATAGCACGCCGTGTTAATCGCTTCTGCCCAAAATCTTTTTGGTAGTCCGGCGGCCGTTATCATGACTCGTGCGGCTTCCTTGAGTGTTCGATTTCTTCTTTCAGCTACACCATTTTGTTGCGGCGTTCGTGCGGCAGATAATTGATGTAAAATTCCTTGTGAATTGCAATAAGATTGAATCACTCTGTTCACGAACTCTGTTCCTCGATCGGTTCGTATTGTTGCAATCTTCATGTCTTTTTCGACTTGTAGTAGCTTCAGTAGCTCTGGCAACTTTGATAAGACTTCATCCTTTTTCTTGATGAATATTGTCCATGTGTACCTAGAAAAATCATCAACAACAACCAAAGTATATTTCTTACCACTTATACTTACTGGGTCTACTGGACCAAATAAATCCATGTGCAGTAGACTTAAGGGTCTTGATGTTGACTCTTGAGCTTTGACTTTGAATGATGCTTTGATTTGTTTTCCTTTCTGGCATGCATCACAAATTTGATTTTTCTTGAACACAATGTTGGGTAGTCCTTCGACTATATTGTTTCTTGCAAGCTTGTTGATGGTTTTGAAATTCAAATGATTTAGCCTTTTGTGTCATTCCCAACAAACTTCATTCGAATTATTTGCCATCAAGCATATGGATTTCTTCGTTGTACTCCAATCTACAACATACATGTTTTTCTTTCTTGATCCGGCGAGTACGACTTCGTTCGTAGTTTCGTCCTTGACTTGACATTTGCCTTTGTAAAATTCTACGAGATATCCTTTGTCGCAAAATTGACTTGTACTAAACAAGTTAAATTTTAATCCTTCGACATAAGATACGTCATCAATTCGTAGACCATTTTTCACAATTGCGCCGGTTCCTTTTGTCATTCCATATCGATCGTTTCCACCGAAAACTACTTTTGGTCCTTCGATACTTTTGAACTCAACTAGACTAGCTTTATTGTCGGTCATATGTCGAGAGCAACCGCTATCGAAATACCAAACTTCCTGCAAGAAAGATTAATTATTTTTAGGTACCCATGCTTGATTGGGTCCTTTTGTGTTAGTAATTTTTGGCATCCAAATCCACCTAGATCCCATTGATCCAAGAGTAGGTGATTTGTAACCATTAAAAACATTATAATCATAGCGCACTTTCGAATAATGATTCGGTGCGGGTTGGGAAGCAGATAGTTGCTTGATTCTATGAAAAAGTGCAAATCTGGACTTGGTCCATGGTTTGTTATCAAGCGACCAATCTTGTTCTGAAGGATATAATCTCCCAGCCCCAATTCTCGGAATTCTTCCCATATTCCTATGAGGTTTTGTTGCACTAGACTCGTTGGTTCTCTTTGGAGATACAAATTTTTGCCTTTTAAAAATTTGTTGCCTATCCGAGATATTGAATTTTTGATTGGGCTTTGCAACATATTTCTTGGCATTAATTTGATTACCAATTCCTTGTCTCATTGTGCTATACTGACTTTTCACAAATTTTACCACTGGGACTTTATTAATTAAAGTAGTAGTAGAATTAGTCAGTTTCACAGGGGTTTGAGAACATGATGGATCGTAGCCTAGTCCGGCTTTATCTCCAGCGGGTTTCTGCATGTTTACCATTTTATCCATTATTTTGGATGAATTTGTAAATGATGCGATTACTTCCTGAAGGTTATGTTCTCGAACCTCTCTGGCTTTGCACTCTTCTTGAAGTCGAGCATTTTCGACTTTCAAATTACTCATTTCATTTAGAGCATTTTGCAATTTTTGTGACATTTCTTCCTTTTCAAGAATTAACGTATTATTGCGCTCTTTGATTTGAGTATGAGTGGCCATGACCTTTTGACAATCTTCCATAAGACTTTGAAATGATTCTTGAGTCTGGAAAGAAGTGTCAACGGAACTAAAAGAGCTAAAAGAGCTAGAAGATACCTCTTCATCGATTTCACGCGCCATATAGCATTCCTCATGTTCGGATGTCTTGCCCACTAGACATAGTAGCGCCGTATCTTCTTGTGATGAATCACTCTCGTCACTAGATGATTCTTCGGATTCACTTGCTTCTAACAGATCGCTTATTAGTGCTTTCCGTTTGCCCTTTTTGAATTTCTTCTCTTTGGATTTGTATTCCACCTGTGGAGAAGTATTCGAATTTTTGTCCGCTTTGGGGTGTGGACATTCGGCCATAAAATGTCCAGGTTTTCTACAATTGTAACACACGTTTGTGTTATCTTCGACCGGTTCCCTTCTTGATCTTCTATTTTCTCGAAAGAAATTTCCTTGTAGTGATCCTTTGTTCTTTCGCATGAACTTCTTGAATTGCCTAACAAATAGAGAAAATTGTTCGTCAGATAAAAAATCATTATTTCCTACTGACCTTGATGTTGAGGGTTGTTCGGCCATCAATACGGATGTTCGTTCATCACGTTCTTCCTCGACTCGTGTCTTCATTGCGAACTCATACGCCTTAAGATCACTAAAGAGTTTATCCGTAGATAATGTCCTTAGATCTCTATGATTGCGCATTGCGGTTACCTTCATATCCCAATTTGTAGGTAGTCCGCGTAACACTTTGAGCGATATTTCTTTCTGGGTAATGGTCTTTCCCAGATCCGTGATTTCTCCAAGAATTTTGATCAATCGAGCTTCCATGTCGGTGATGCTTTCGTTCGGTAGCATTTTGAAATCTTCGAACCTCTTCATGGCAATGGTTAGTTTGTTGTCTTTTTCTTGTTCATCGCCTTCACCGATACTAATGAGAGTATCCCATATTTCTTTCGCTGTGGTGCACTTTCGAATCTTTGGGAATATGGTGTCATCGACCGCTTTGAACAAAATATCTTTGGCAATGTTGTCCAAATTATTTCGCCCTTTATCTTCCTTTGTCCACTCCATTTTTGGCTTTGGAATATATCGTGGAGCATTTGGAGTTAGTGCGGCGACAGTGTTAACTTCCATAATTTGGATAGGACCTTTTGCGATGACTTCCCACATTTCGTCATTTAAAGCAGATAAGTGCACCTGCATACGTATTTTCCAATCATCAAATTTATCAAGTGAGGAAAGCAAATTTTGAGCGAGAGCCATATCTCTCTTCATCTTGAAGATTTTGAGATCTATCTAGCAGTCAAAGTTGACTCAAATAGACAACCGCTCTGTTACCACTTGTTGGTCCCAAAGGGTGGCGAGAAGTCTAGAGGGGGGGGGGGGGGGGTGAATAGACTTCTCTAACTTTTTAAACTTTCTTCGAAAACACACAAGGCAAATAACACTTTGGTAATTTCAACTCTAAGTAACAAGCATTAACAAGATAAGCAACTTAGAGTGTGCAGCGGAATAAGTAGCGGTAAAGTGTTATGCTTATAAGTGCGGTGCTCAAAAAGATATTCTAAACATGCAACACGTTTGAAACACTTGATATGGTTCAAGGATGATGTACGTAAAGTTTGGCTTGCATGCAAACGTGGGAACTATCAAACCCAGACAGATAAAGATATGCGATAAATCGTAATCGGGTTAGTTCGCAGTTAGAATAAGCATGCATGAAATATATGAGCAGTAAGTAAATAGAGAGAGAGATTTATAGTGGTTCAGAGGTGGTGTAATCCTCCTAGTCCACTCTTCTCCTTTCACTTCAAGGAGGAAATTCACTATTCTTCGATCACCCAGATACAATAGTGAATAAGTGTCCACCGACACTTCTCCGAGTGCTTCGCACAAAGCTACACTCCTCCAAGGTTTTTCGCAAGCTCCTCTTGTTACTCCGCCTTCCCGAGTACTTCGCACCAAGCTGTACTCCTACACCACGAGAACTACGCACAAAGCTACGTCCTCACAGGGTTTTCACAAGCTCCTCTTGTTACTCTGCCCTTCACCACGAGTGCTAGGCACAAAGCTACACTCAACCAGGGTTTTTCACTCTCTTTAGTTACTCCGCCCTCTTTCTACACTCAGTAGAAAATATTACAAAGAAATAAAATTTCTCTCTCACTCAGACTTGAATTCTATCGTGTATAGCTCAATATATTGCTTCTTGGCTGATATAAATATTGCTTGCTTTTCTCTTGCTTGTATATCTCAATTTTCAGCCGTGTTCAAGCCCCTTTTTGTCTTCAAGTCTGCTTGGACAATTTATAGCTAGTGAAAGCTATTTGCCCGTTGATCAACTTTCGATCTCGATCGTCCATTTTGAATTGTAGTTGATCAGATAATATTGTCAACTTGATCTGAAATATTAGGTAGATGTCATTTCTCCTTTTGTCAGATGATTTGAATAATTTGCCCGTTGCCGTTTCTTGAATTTTGTAGCCTCCAGAATTTGAATAAATTCGGCGCGGCAATCTTTGACATTTCTGGTCCTTCATAAATACTCTGACATGTCAAGTTGATCAAATAATTTATCTGCTGATTCTTGCTTGAGTATAAAATAATTTCTCCGCGAATCAGCCTTCTTTGAGCGTCTTCGGTTCCTCCGTAAAAACTTGATGTTCAGATGAAAATATATCAGATATTTTCTCCTTCATGATCTTTGTAAAATAATATGCTGGAACCTCTGTAAAAGCTTCACTGTTGTTCAGGGTGAGATGCTCTGTTTCGAATTTCTAGCTTGGTTCACCATACTTGGTGTGTTTCTCCATATGGTGCATGGCTTTTGTAAGACTTGTGCATTTTACTTAGTCTTCATATTCTTAGCTAGTCTCCATTTTAGCTAGTCTCCTTTTCAATACACTCAGGCTAGTCTCTCATACGGTTTTGGTATACTTTGAGTTAGTCTCCCATACGGTATACGGTCCAATATACTTGACCTTGAGCTAGTCTCCCATACGGTTATACGGTCCAAGCTAGTCTCCCAAGCTTAAAAATGCTTCACTTAGGATCATTTGGCATAACTCACACATGTTTCTTCCAACTCCTCTAGCATGGTTCTTGGTGACTTATCCGCATCATAATTGTGTTAAGCTATAATCCCGCTTAACATCTAAAATCAACTTGTGATTTTCCAGACTTGTACATGGGTTGCATGATTTGGGTGCACCATACTCCGTAGACTCAAACTGACTAAAATAGAATAAAAATGGGGACTACTTGATTTTTCAAAAATACATTCGGCTCATCAAAATTTACAATATATTCCTAACAATAGGGGACTAATATTCCTAGCTTTTTGTATCATCAAAATCTGAAGAGTTAATTCCTCTAGAGGTCCATTTTCTTTGGTGACAATTCCAAATTTAGTTCCAGACTATCGTTTTTGACATTTAACATCCCAGACTATTATTTTTTGGACATTTTTAGTTCTTCTCAGGACTTTTTCTATATTTAGTAAGGGCATTTTTGTCTTTTCATATTTTTCTTTTTGTTACTTTTTGGGTTTCAAAACCGTTTTAACAAGTTTAGAACTTTAGGTAACCTCTGATTTTTAGTAACCATATTTTTCAACCGGTTTTTAGTAAAGTTCTAAACCAATTAAACTGATTGAAATCGAAAAAAATAACAAATGAGAAATATGAAGAGAAAAGAACGTCCTTACTAAAAATAGAAAAAATCTTGAGAATGACTAAAAGTGTCCAAAAAATAATAGTCTGGGATGTTAAATGACAAAAACGATAGTCTGGGATTAAATTTGGAATTGCCACCAAAGACAAGGGACCTTTAGTGGAATTAACCCAAATCTAAATTACAGATGTTCCCAACAGTGGACTACGTGATTTATGTCATGCACCATATGGAGATATATGTAGGAAAAGGCGCATCCAAGTGAGAATGCAGTCTATGAAAAGGCAATACGAAAAAGATACATTGCGTCCAAAATACAGTACATGAGCGAGATCCTAAAGGCTGAGATTAATGTGCACCACGCTTGGAACATCTAGAGAGCCAACAAATATAAGACCACTATTTTTATGAGTTATGCAACCCAAAAAAGTGAATGTGACAAAAACGAACCACTGTGAAAAAATGGACAATTCACATTTGATTATCAGCTATCAAAATTTAATGAGTTTTTGAGATGCATGTAAAAATGTACACTACAATTGAGCATATTGCACACAAATTCTTCTAAAGTGAACATGTAATGCTAGGAAAAATGCACACAAAGAACAAAAATATGAACCGACGTGCACATACATACACAAATGTGCACAATCAAGCCACGTCTAAGCCCATGTCAAAAAACTAAGAAAGTGGATGAAGGAATGCGCACCAACACATGAATAATGGACACATACCATCTCAACTGCTACACATGCACATAAAGATGAAGGAATGCACAGCAATCCTACAACAGCGCACATGTTCGAGACTACAATTACACACACCAACCCATATTATACACCACACCATTCAAAATCAAGGAAATGAAACCATTCAAAAAGTACAAAAAAAAGAAAAAGAAAAAGAAAACATTATTTACATACTGGCAAGCTGTAAGAAAAGGTTGTCCAAAACAAATCGATTACATGAACAATGAGAAAATAACCTACAAAAGAAAGCAAGAAACTATGAATCTGGGCAATTATGACCATCATAATGCCTATAGAACTCAACACTGCCATCCAAAGTGGCAAAACACGATCCAACAATTGGCTAAATCGAGGAGTCACATGCCGGTGACCAATACTTTGTAGAGCCCGGCGAAATATCCATTACGTAGCAATGAATACGACTTGATGAAGCTCCATGCACTACCGAATAACCAAAAAATGATACAAAACATAAACCCACTATACGGAAACAATAATATCAAGTGTACAAATAACAAGAGGACCCACATAATTGAAACAATACAAACGCAAGCCAAAGCAATGCACACACCCCATAACAGAACCACATAGCAGCTGATTAGAACCTACCAACACCTAAAGTGCATACAACAGTACAAACCAATGAACACTATCCATCTTCTCAAAAAAGAACCACACCCCTCCCCACCACCATTGTTGTCACCGATAACACCACTCTAAAAACCTTGCACTGGACAATTGATCACCACACCTAATCGGCGAGGATGACATACCACGGGGTAACGTGTGAACAAACACAACTAACCAACGGTGAGAATAAACATACTTCCCAACAACACTATTGTAATACCCACTATCTTCGAAGTAAAAATATACATATGTTATTAAAATAGGTCAACAAGTCAAAGGTTATTAAAATTGATATTGGATGAATTTACTAAATTACCCCTCTTTACCCTTAAAGGTTAAGGAACCACTTTGGTCTTGGATAAACATTTCATTTGAAAGAAGATAAGGGGAGCTAACTAGAGAGAGGTAGGGGAAGGAAAAACCTTGGAGCTTTGATCTCCATCTTCTTCAAGCTTAGATCTCAAAGCTATTGGAGTATTCTAGGTAAGTTTGACCTCTATATTTCACTCTTTGAGTTGGGTTTATCATTTGAGCCATAAGATTAATGTTTGAAAATATTAGGGATTTTGACAAGGAGTATTTGGGCGAGCTTTAATAGCTAAGATTTGGATGTTTTTAGGTAAGTGGTTAACTCTTCTCTCCTATTTTGCGAAACCCATGAATAACCTATTTTGAAATCTCTACTATTTTGAATACCCATTTTAGGGTTAGTATGAGTTTAAAATATTTTGGGCTATGATATGTTTTTTGGTCTGAAAATACTGAGCTATGTATTCTGAAGCCTGGATTAAAATTGTTAAGCTGTATTCGGGATTGAATTTGTTTTTGGATCAGTCGGACTGTGTTTTAGACTGGAATATGATGGATTCTGGACGTAAGTTTTCACTATGTGTATTGATGGTGGATTGGTTAAGGTGTTGCTGTGTAAGTGGATTGTTATGGGTTCAATTTTACCTGCTAGCATTCTATGTGTTTGTTTTGTATATATTATGCTTACAAAATGGATTATTTATTTAAATAAAAGTAAGATTGAACCCTTGACCTCAAGTTTAATAACTTAAGTTCTTTCCAATAAGCTAGTTCAACTCTTTTGAAACTATTTTAGTGTAATAAACTATTATACGATTTTTAAAGATCGAGTTATGTACTAAGAAAATTATCATTTTGGGAAGGGTTTATACCTTGCATATTTCTTAGTTTGATAAATTTATTATCAATAATTGGAAATATTATTTATCTTGAGAAAATATGTGACTTGAAAAACTTGGTACAATAGACTATGTACTTGTTATGTGGTTTTTTTTTTTTTTTTTTTTTAAGGAAAATGATTTTTGCTACATCGGGCTATTTGTTTATAAGAACTATTTTGAATGTTCGGTCAAACTCATGAGGCAACCTACCTTTTGTTGATTGTTTTGTTCGGTTTGGAACGTTCCTAATTGCTCATTCCGAATCGTCGAGCTTGACTCATTCCGAATCGTCGAGTCTTTTGAATTATTTGTTGGAACGTTCCATCCGGCTCATTCTGAATCGTCGAGCCTGACTCATTTCGAATCGTCGAGTCTTTTTGGACCATTATACCGATAATGGCATGTGCCACATAATATAATGGTGGTTGTAGGTTGCCAATGAGTCATATGTTAAGGTTATGGTTTGTGCTTTTGAAAGTATTGTATTATGAAATACTGTTGATGCCCATGTAGCTAAAGTTTATAGTATGATGGAAGTATGTTATGATTTTGATATAATTTAAGGATTGAGTTTTGCATCTATTTATTACTCTAAAGTTTTTTGTATTCTATTGGGGCTACTTGATCCGGGGTTGAGAGGAGTACCACTTACTGGGCATTAGCTCATTATTTGTATTTTTCTCATGTTTCAGAGTAGTTAAGGACATGTGAATAGCACGAGCACAAGTGGTGGGGTCTCGAAGGTGACTTTTGAAACTTGGAGACTTAGTCCTAGTTTTGGAGATTATCATGGATTTTTGTTTATTTAGACTTTCCCTTTGACCCTTGTATTTTTGGTAGACCATTGTGCTTGGTTTTGGTGCTTGTGATGCATTTTGGGTATACTACTCTTGATTGTAAATATCTAATAGTGGATTTGATGAGTTTTTGGGAAGAACAAATCGATTATATTTTGTAATTTTGGGTTGTGGAATTATTGTATATTCAAGTGTTATTATGAAGATTCTGAAAGGTATGTATGGTTAGGCTTTGTATTGTTACAGGTCTTCACGTAACGATACGGCCGGGTCATGTCCTAGAAGTGGGGCGTGACAGAGTGGTATCAGAGCCTAGGTTTAAATCCTTAGTTTGTCAAGATGTTAAGTTTGAATTTTTGCAAGATTAGGCTTTAACCTAGTGGGTGATAAGTTTAGGCTTTGGGCAAATTTTTGATGTGATTTCCTAAACATTTTCGCTAATGTGGTCATACTTTCTCTGTTTTGAATTTAAGGAGTATTGCTTTACAAGGATCAGAGGGGGTGTTCCTAAATGTGGTTGAACTCATCGAGTTGGGCTATTGTTAAATGTGTCGCCTATTCGAAATATAGTTGTAGATGTTTTCATGTTGTGTGATTCAGGTTCTTCGCATTATTTTATTTATGAGAAGTTGCAAAGGATTTAAATTTGCAAGCTAAGAAGTTGAGTGATCATTTGTATGTTAATAACCGTATGGGGAAGATGGTGGTGACAGATACTTGGTTTCAAGATTGTCATCTACAAATTAATGGGAGTGATGTGTCAATTGATTTAATTCAGCTAGATATGCAGGATTTTGATGTAATATTAGCAATGGATTGGCTATCCAGAAACTATGCCACATTGATTGCGCTCGTTGGAATGTGGTATTTCAAATTCCTGGACAATCTATCTTTACTATAGGGACACTTACCTAGGAGTGGAGTGTTGGTTTCAGAAGTGCCATTGAAAGTAATTTCTGCATTGAAAGCTAAGAAAGAATTGGCAAAAGGGTGTAGCGGTTTCTTGACTTATGTAATGGATACCCACCAGAAAGAAGTTAAGTTAGATGATATCCTAGTTGTTAAGGAATTTCCATACGTGTTCCCAGAGCGTTTACATAGGTTACCTCTAGATAGAGAAATTGAGTTTGAAATAGAGGTTTTTCCGGAATTATTCCAATCTCAAAGGCCCCTTACCGCATGGCACCATCTGAGCTACGTGAGTTAAAGGTGCTAAATACCTTTCAAAAATTGATTTGAGATTAGGGTACCATCAGTTGAAGGTTAAAGCTAGTGATGTACCTAAAACTACTTTTAGGACCTGGTATGACCATTATGAATTTTTGGTGATGCCGTTTGGACTAACTAATGCTCCTACTTTCTTTATGGATTTAATGAATAGGGTCCTCAAGTCGTTTCTGGACAAATTTGTTGTGGTATTTATTGACGACATTTTGCAATATTCAAAGAGTGAGGAAGAACATGCTCAACATCTAAGGACCATCTTGCACACCTTGAAGGAAAATGAATTGTATGCCAAGCTAAGTAAATGTGAATTTTGGCATAAGGAGGTATCTTTTCTTGGTCATGTAATTTCTAGAGACGGGATTTCTGTAGACACAACTAAGGTTGAAGCAATAACACAATGGCCGAGACCCACTAATGTTACAGAAGTAAAGAGTTTTCTGGGTTTAGCAGGTTATTGCAAGAGATTTGTGAAAGACTTCTCATTAATAACTTTGTCATTGATTCAGTTAACTCGGAAGGGTATAAAGTTTAATTGGGATGAGGAGTGTGAGAAGAACTTTCAAGAATTAAAGGAATTATTGGTTAGTGCACCTATCTTAGCCCTATTATCTGGGGAAGAAAGATTTGTTATTTATAGTGATGCTTCAAGAAGCGGATTAGGATATGTGTTGATGCAAAATGATAAGGTGGTAGCCTATGCCTCTTGACAATTGAAGTCCCATGAAGTTAACAACCCCACTCATGACTTAGAACTAGCAGCTGTTGTTTTTGCTTTAAAAATTTGGAGGCACTACATGTATGGAGAATCTTGTCAAATATTTACAGGCCATAAGAGTTTGAAGTACCTCTTTACCCAAAACGAAATGAACATGAGACAACGACGATGGTTGGAGCTAATAAAAGAATATAACCTCACTATTAATTATCATCTATGTAAAGCTAACATGGTAGCTGGTGCTTTAAGTCGTAAGTTTTCCACGGTTAATGTGATAGTGGTAACTACTCAAACCCAATTGTTGAAAGATTTTCAAGATTTAGAAGTTGAGGTTATTTTGCAAAATAAGCAAGGAGGGATATTGGAAACTATGCTTACAAAATCGGTATTATTAGATCACATTAAAGTTGCCCAAGTTGATTAAGATTCGTGGAAAAAATACAATTTGGGTTATTGTGGATCGACTCACTAAGTTTGCACATTTTTCTACCCATTAAGAAGACCTAGCTAAGTTGTATGTGAATGAAGTTGTAAGGTTTCATGGTGTACCTGTTAGTATAGCATTTGACCGAAACTCTAGATTTGTGTCCAAATTTTGGAGAAGCTTATAATGAGCCATGGGGACTGAATTAAAATTAAGCACTGCATTTCATCCACAAACAGATGGGCAAACCGAGAGGACTATTCTGACCTTGGAGGATATGCTTCGAGCTTGTGGCTTGGATTTCAAGGGTAGTTGGAGTAAATACTTAACTTAAATTGAGTTTGCATATAACAATAACTAACAATCGAGTATAGGAATGTCACCCTTTGAAGCTTTATTTGGAAAGAAATGTAGATATCCTTTATATTAGGATGAAGTTGGAGAAAGAAAGATCTTAGAGCCAAAACCTGTACAACTCACATTTGAGAAGATTCAATTAATTCTCAAGACAGACAAAAGAGCTGGGCTAACTTGAAAAGAAGAAAATTGGAATTCAAAGTTGGAGATTTTGTGTATTTAAAAGTTTCACCATCTCGAAGAGTAATGAGGTTTGGAGAAAAAGGAAAACTATGTGCACATTACAGTGGACCATTTGAGATTTTGAGTAGAGTTGGTTATGAGCTAGCCCTACCACCACAACTAGCTGGAGTTCACAATGTATTCCATGTATCAATGCTACGAAGATACATTGCAGATCCGGGTCATGTTGTGGAGTATCAACCTTTGCAAGTTAGGGATGACTTAACTTAGGAAGAAGTACATCTTCGCATCATTGACTAAAAGCAACAAGTATTGAGGCCCTGAGTAATCCCCTTTGTTAAAGTGCAATGTTCACATCATACTCCAAGAGAAGCAACATGGGAAAAGGAAGATGATATGAAGGATAGATATCCTAAACTCTTCAAGTTTGATGGTATGTAAGTTTCGAGGACGAAACTTATTTTAAGGTGGGGAGATTGTAATACCCACTATCTTGGAAATAAAAATATACATATGTTATTAAAATAGGTCAACAAGTCAAAGGTTATTAAAATTGATATTGGATGAATTTACTAAATTACCCCTCTTTACCCTTAAAGGTTAAGGAACCACTTTGGTCTTGGATAAACATTCCATTTGAAAGAAGATAATGGGAGCTAACTAGAGAGAGGTAGGGGAACGAAAAACCTTGGAGCTTTGATCTCCATCTTCTTCAAGCTTAGATCTCAAAGCTATTGGAGTATTCTAGGTAAGTTTGACCTCTATATTTCACTCTTTGAGTTGGGTTTATCATTTGAGCCATAAGATTAATGTTTGAAAATATTAGGGATTTTGACAAGGAGTATTTGGGCGAGCTTTAATAGCTAAGATTTGGATGTTTTTAGGTAAGTGGTTAACTCTTCTCTCCTATTTTGCGAAACCCATGTATAACCTATTTTGAAATCTCTACTATTTTGAAAACCCATTTTAGGGTTAGTATGAGTTTAAAATATTTTGGGCTATGATATGTTTTTGGGTCTGAAAATACTGAGCTATGTATTCTGAAGCCTGGATTAAAATTGTTAAGCTGTATTCGGGATTGAATTTGTTTTTGGATCAGTCGGACTGTGTTTTAGACTGGAATATGATGGATTCTGGACGTAAGTTGTCACTATGTGTATTGATGGTGGATTGGTTAAGGCGTTGCTATGTAAGTGGATAGTTATGGGTTTGATTCTACTTGCTAGCATTCTATGTGTTTTTTTTTTTTGTATATATTATGCTTACAAAATGGATTATTTATTTAAATAAAAGTAGGATTGAACCCTTGACCTCAAGTTTAATAACTTAAGTTCTTTCCAATAAGCTAGTTCAACTCTTTTGAAACTATTTTTGTGTAATAAACTATTATACGATTTTTAAAGATCGAGTTATGTACTAAGAAAACTATCATTTTGGGAAGGGTTTATACCTTGCATATTTCTTAGTTTGATAAATTTATTATCAATAATTGGAAATATTATGTATCTTGAGAAAATATGTGACTTGAAAAACTTGGTACAATAGACTATGTACTTGTTATGTGGTTTTTTTTTTTTTTTTTTAAGGAAAATGATTTTTGCTACATCGGGCTATTTGTTTATAAGAACTATTTTGAATGTTCGGTCAAACTCATGAGGCAACCTACCTTTTGTTGATTGTTTTGTTCGGTTTGGAACATTCCTAATTGCTCATTCTGAATCGTCGAGCTTGACTCATTCCGAATCGTCGAGTCTTTTGAATTATTTGTTGGAACGTTCCATCCGGCTCATTCTGAATCGTCGAGCCTGACTCATCCCGAATCGTCGAGTCTTTTTGGACCATTATACCGATAATGGCATGTGCCACATAATATAATGGTGGTTTTAGGTTGCCAATGAGTCATATGTTAAGGTATGGTTTGTGCTTTTGAAAGTATTGTATTATGAAATACTGTTGATGCCCATGTAGCTAAAGTTTATAGTATGATGAAAGTATGTTATGATTTTGATATAATTTAAGGATTGAGTTTTGCATCTATTTATTACTCTAATGTTTTTTGTATTCTATTGGGGCCACTTGATCCGGGGTTGAGAGGAGTACCACTTACTGGGCATTAGCTCATTATTTGTATTTTTCTCATGTTTCAGAGTAGTTAAGGACATGTGAATAGCACGAGCACAAGTGGTGGGGTCTCGAAGGTGACTTTTGAAACTTGGAGACTTAGTCCTAGTTTTGGAGATTATCATGGATTTTTGTTTATTTAGACTTTCCCTTTGACCCTTGTATTTTTGGTAGACCATTGTGCTTGGTTTTGGTGCTTGTGATGCATTTTGGGTATACTACTCTTGATTGTAAATATCTAATAGTGGATTTGATGAGTTTTTGGGAAGAACAAGTCGATTATATTTTGTAATTTTGGGTTGTGGAATTATTGTATATTCAAGTGTTATTATGAAGATTCTGAAAGGTATGTATGGTTAGGCTTCGTATTGTTACAGGTCTTCACGTAACGATACGGCAGGGTCATGTCCTAGAAGTGGGACGTGACAACTATACTCAAACGATGCAACAAAAAGAAAAAAAAAAACCCGTACCTTCATATGACAATGCCATGGCAAGAAACTTCCACTAAAACTAGAAGGATGATGCATCAAAAGAAGAACACAATCCTACCATAAATTCATCACCAAAAATCAAACATGACATATGCATAAAATAATAGCAAGGTTTTAAATACACACAAATTGACTACACCACCCCTCAATTAAACATCCGAAAAGTAAAACCAAATTGCTTCAAGAAATCCAAGCCATTCACATCCTCAAGAAAGACATCCCAGATTTGTCCATAGTTCATATATATATATGTGTGTGTGTGGAATAATTTATATAGGATTAGGATACGCTAAGTGTAAACATATAAATATATATCGGATTAACATAGTTAAGGTACATATATGTATATTATTTAGGATTAGGATTGTATGTACAAAAGTACATATATAATAAATATTTAGGAAAATATATTTATATCCATCCATAACGTATATTTATGTAAATATGTATATTAGTTATCTAGGAATCAATGTGTATATGTACGTAACATATCTGTAGAAACATATATGTATTAGTTTAATAAATAGGAAATTAGTCATTAATACATAGTTTAGAAATAAAGGAGAGGGCCAAGAAATAAAAATAGTGAACTATTCCGAAGGATATTAATATATCAACCTAATACTAACAAAAATATCCGGGTTATCACACTCTACCTCCTTTAAAAGATGCTTCGTCCCCGAAGCATAGCCATAAAGCAACAAGGAACAAGGGAGACTCGACCAATAAGGAATTCAAGAGACTCAAACGAAAGTTCAAGACACCATAAAGATCACATATCACATTCTCCCCTCCTAAGAAATAATGTTATGTCCCCGTAACTTTCATGCAAACTCATGCAAGTACTTACCAAACTATAAGCAAATCAACTATCAAAATAACCTAACAATTACAATTAAGAAAAGTGAGCAAATATTAGCCAAATAAAATCACCGATTGCAAGTTCCAAAATATTTGTAATAACAAATATCGAAATAATGCACATTGATCAAATAATTTGGCAATAATATGCAAAGTCTCATATTCTCACCGCGCGTCCTAAGGTTCTCATATCCTAAGTACTTTAACACTTAAGGGGTGTTTGGTTGGATGAAAAATATTTGAAGGGAAATTGAATTGAAATTCCATGGAAAATAAATTCCAGGAAAATTGATTCAATTGTTTGGTTGATGAAAAGGAAATTACCGAGAATATGGATTCCATTGTTTGGTTGGGTTTAGAAAGATAAGGAATAATGAATATAAAGACCAATATGCCCTTAAAAAGATGAATAAATAAATAGGTGCCTATGTAATTAAAAAACTTTTATAAGGGTAAAACGGTACACACATGTTATAATTTTTCTTCCCAATCCTTGTGGAAAACAAAATCCCACCCCTTTGCAAGGAATTCATTTTCCAATGGAAAATGTTTTCCATCCAACCAAACAACATAAACCAACATTTTCCTTCACTTTTAGGAAAACATTTTTCATGGAAAATGTTTTCCATCCAACCAAACATCCCCTTAAGGCTTCACTAAGTATCTTAAAGTCTCGTCCTTTAGGCACTATCCTAAGTTCAAACCTAAGCTCTGATACCAACTGTAACACCCCTGATTTTTTTTTTTCCATATTTTAAACATTTTAAGCTTAAGAGATACGATAAAGTCTAACATTAATATAAGAATAAAGCGGAAGCTAAACATAATAGTTGAGGATGTTATGCCAAATCTAAGCTAAGAACTTAGATGCAAAGGCTACCAATCAACTAATCATAATCCATAAATCACAACTAAATAACGTAATGGCTCACAGGCCGTCAAAACTAAAGTCTAATACTAACTAAAACTAGGAATCACAGTTCTGTCTAGCGCGCTCTCGTATCTACAAGTCTGTACCTGAAAAACATATGGTGTAGTAACCATTAGCGAGAATTGCTAAGTAACCCACTCAAACGCGTTGAGTACAATATATATAGATATAAGAAAATCATTTTGAGACTTGGGAATACATAAGTATAATCTTAACAACTCTAGCTTTAAAATTATATCATTGACGCATTGGTGGATACACTCATCAACTTAATCAAACTCATGACATACCAGTAGACATGACACAATAAGACAACAATAGGATACAAGAATAAAAAACGGTAACCAAGTTACACGTTCCAAGTTCCAACCTTATACTAAGTTCTAACCTTTACACTGCTCCATCCTTATATCAGTTCCAACCTGTACCCCCGAGACCACCCTGTACACCAGTCCAACCTTATCCCTCCGGAGCCATGTTCCCCGCCTGCTTTTCCGCCTGCTTTTCATAAATATAATAATAATTGCACACGCAGCGCAATAACATGAGCACCGCAGTGCATCATCATAAGTACCGCAGTACATCATCATAAGCACCGCAGCGCATCATCCGCCAATCATTTTGAGCACGCAGCTCATTACCACCAATCTCATCACAATCATCACACATGGACATCAATCATAACATTTAAGGCTCAACAATGACATATTCAATGGATAATTAACATATTCAATGGATAATTAAAGAAAAATACGCTTACGTACAAGCTCACGACGACAAGTGACATCAAGATACTCATAAGACTCATAAGGAACATTATAGACTTTACTTTAAACTAACGGAATATCAAGTTAGACTACATACATATGATTCAAGACTCGCAAATCCTATTACGGTACTTAGGACATCGTTCTAGAGTTACGGAACATCAACGAAGGCACTTCAGCACACGGGAATCGACCAAACGGAGGCCAACGGACCACTGCGCATCACGTACCAGCAGGTGGTGCGTAGGGATGTCAATTGAACCCGCACCCGATGGGAAACCCGATTCCCCGCCCCTACGGGGACGGGGATGGGGACAGAACTAGGGGATAGGGGATGGGGATGGGGGCAATTTTGAATTCCCCGCCGGGGACGGGGGCGGAGATGTGGAGTACTCTCCCCGCCCCGCCCCGTCCCCGATATATATATATATATATATATATATATATATATATATATATATATATATATATATATATGTATATATATATATATTGCCACACAACACACACAAATGTAGTACTTTGTATACAATATATATAATTTTAGAAGTATTCTTGTCATTGTATGTCATGCATATTTTTAAATAAAATGTTTAATTGTAAAATATTGAATACAACTTTGAGTTGGGGATGAATATATATGCGTTATTTATTTAAATGTTTTTTAATATTTAATTTTTATTTTTTTTTATAACTTGTTAACGGGGTGGGGATTCCCCGTCCCCGAATAAACCCCGTGGGGATGGGGATGGGGGGAATTTTTCATTCCCCGGCGGGGATGGGAATGGGGACGGGGAATAGGAAGAAAGTCGGGGACGGGGATGGGGGGTATGTCCCCCGCCCCCACCCCGCCCCGTTGACATCCCTAGTGGTGCGATGGGTGGACGACCACCCGCCGACCCCTCGCCGAAAAAAGACTCCCGTACCAGCGGGTGGTTAGGTGGGGGTTCGACCCCCCACCGGCTACCCGATGGAACATGCACAATGGCGAATTTCCCACCTCGGGAATTAATCCAAAAACACCCAATTCCAAGTCCAAACACATCAAAACTCACATCAACAATAATAGGGACTTGAATATATGGAATTGCTCCACGAATAACATTAACAAATCCTAAATACAAACTCTAAACATGCATAAACACAATACAATAATATGCATATAATCACTCAAGAACATCAAAAAATCATAATACAACAAAGAAAATAGGTTTGTAAGACATGAGTTACGTCATTCGCTTAGCAATCCAAAAACAACGCCAATCTTAGGGATCCTGTGAATCAAATCGAACTTTCACTTAACAACATGTATACCAATCAAAATACATTAAACTATTAGGGAATTGAACTTTAGCGTATCCTAAGATTAATAGCACCCTTTACAAACTAAGCTTATCACCCTTTTGATCAACTAAAGGTAATTAAACCCTTACATAAACCAACACCCAAGCTCATAAGATAAAACTATTAATTAAAAGCCAACAAGGTTACAAACGACTAGGTGAGGGAAATGCATGTCGATAGTGGGTTTCTCAGATCCATAACATCTCAACAATCAAAGATAGTAGATTACAATAAAGGTGAGACTAAAGTTTTGAGTACAAGTAGTTTGTGTAAAATTCCTCTTGGTGAAGTTGATTTTGGGTGGGGCAAGCCAATATGGATTGGCATGCCTCAAACACTGTTGAACCTTGCTCTTTTCGTGGATACTGAAGATGGGGGAATAGAAGTGTGGATTGAGTTGGATCATGAAGTTATGTGCAATTTAGACAAGGACATGGAATTTCATGCATATGTGTCGTCTACCCACGTTGTTTATGAATCGTCTGGTCATCTAAGCAGTGCACTTTAAGTTAAGGCCAGCCGAAGGGAAAAGGGCAAATTATTGTGTGGACCATGAATATCAGGTACATTTTTAATATATTAAAAGTACATTATTTTTATACTGAAATACATTATTTTTGTACTGAAGGTACATTATATAAAATAATGTAGCCTGAGTATATTAAAAATGTATTTTTAAAAAATGTATCTTACATACATAAATAATGTACCCTTAATATATTAAAAATGTGTTTTTTTTTATATGGACCATGGTCCATGCAATAGTGATTGAGGGAAAGGAAGTGAAGTAGTCCTACACATATATGATTAGTTGGCCACTTTTAATTACTTTCCTATGCAATTTCCTTTAAATAACAAAATTCCATAACCAATGTCATTTAGAGCATCAGTTCTTCTTATCAAACAATGATCTTGATGAGTTGATATTTTTACAATATGTATTCATTTTATGAAGTTTATTTTAATTAATAAAAATAAGATTTGTTGCATTGTGTCCAAACTTTGTTTAGTTTTTAAAAGTACAGCCTCAAATATAACTTATTACACTGTACTAAAGCTAACTTTGGTGAGTAAGTATTTAATTCTATTTTAGACAATCTTTGTAGAAGATTTGGTTGTCATCAATTACAATTTGAAATTGTTTCTTGTAGAAAGAATAAGTTTATAAAATCAAATAAAATACAAAAAAGTAATAGGAATCGAATTTCTGAGAAAATAATCTCAAATAACAGAAATGCAAGTCTTGTGTATTGCAAACCCTCCATAAAACCAATTCTTTATTTCTCAAGAGTGTTGGGAGTGTTGTAGAGTCAGTCTGTTAATATAAAAGAAATATTGCAAACCCTCCATAAAACCAATTCTTTATTTCTCAAGAGTGTTGGGAGTGTTGTAGTGTTAAAAGAAATATAGAGACAAGGGAGAATCTTCTGGTGTATTCATCTCGTTATATCCTTATACATCATATATATAACTCTATACAAATTGACTGTTACAACAGTTACAAAACAAGTAATCAATGTCATAATAATGTCCATAAATAAGGATTTATAACACTCCCCCTTGGACATTATAACACCACGATCTTGCCTCATTAAAAACTTGTTAGGAAAACCCTGTGGGAAAAACCTAAACAAGAAAAGAGTACAAGGTATATGGATAGCATACATTTATGCCTCATTAAAAAAAAAAAAAACTTCACTAGGAAAACCACGTGGGAAAAAAAAAACCTAGTTGAAGAAAAGAGTACATGATATATGTAAAAACATATATTGTATTGGTCGCCTCATTAAAAACCTTAACTTAAGAAAACCCTGTGGGAAAAACTTAGTTAAGGGAAAAAGAGTACAACCGCCTTCAAGGCATAATCGGCATAATCTTCAGGATTTTGGGGTTTGTCGACTGAAGCAATTATTTTGTAACATTTCCTCATTTACATTATTATATCATACTCATGCCTCGTTAAAAACCACACTAGAAAAACCCAATGGGAGAAAACTAGTGAGGAAAAGAGTACATGATATTTATGAATTTATGTGTTGCAAATAGTGCGCAACTGTTAGTCTTTTATGACTTAATCTTCAGGATTTCACATTCAATCTTCCGGATTGATTCGAGTAAATGTACTTCACGTCTCCCCCGAAGATAACAATCTTCAAGTTCTACATATATTTCAAAAATTTGAAGAAATGGATTGGACAAATCTTCTGGATTGTCACTAGAGTAAATGTCTAATAATCTTATGGCTCTTCTAGAGCTCATATAACATTTGTGCAACACAAGTATTATTGTCCTCATTTTGAACATTTAGGGAAAGGTATTGTATAACCAGTTTGAACTTGGCATTGCAGGGATCAAACAAAAACAGCCAGTACCCAAGTAGCCTATTAAAACCGTATCATGGTTTCTTACATAAATGTCATGTTTTTGTATCTCGAAGATACTGGAGGATATGTCAATCATTATTCAAGTACTTCATTTGTAGGAGGAGCACTAGATTTTGCTAGCAATTTTATCGCAAATATGTTGCGGTTATGGAACTTCTGGTTCTATAATGGTGCTTACAACGATAATGAAGTAAGGGACTTCGAGTCCAAAAAGGTTCCTTATCTGCTTCAAGAGATTATTAGGCAACCTTTAGTTTGATAAAAACATGACACTTATATGCATATAGACATGTGAAAAAAAAACATTTTTAGATGTAGGCTGGCTGGTGTATATAAAAGAAAACTTCAAAGAAAAGCTCGATCTTCAAGTCGAGATAATACTTATAGCTTTCACAAACTTTTTATTTCAAAAGTCTCAGCCTTTAAGCATGAACTGACATTATCAAGCTCTTTATATATTTCATTGATGTTTACACCATCAATCTTGACTGAGATAATAAATAATAAATAAGTTCATTATCAACCCTTTATCGAGCACACAATGGTACATATTATTCCTTCAATGAGGATATTAACTCCATTCGCAACTCTTTAAAGAGCAAATAATGACACATAATAATACTTAAAATCCTCATTTCGAGAATTATGAATCCATCAGGGATTTCTCAAGATAAATTTAACTGCATATCTAAATTTATTATTCTGCCAATTGTATTATGTAGCGGAACTTAATGTCATTTACCGTGGGAGAGTATATTTGATTAAAATCAATTAAGGGTCTCTGCGTGAACCCATAGGCTACAAACTCGCTTTATCACCTCATTATTCTTATTTCTCTTTCATGCACACACCCATTTGTAACCTTCAGGGTTAACGCTCAAATGTTGTATTGTTATAAAGAGAATTTATTCATTTTAGCGAGTCGAGCTATGCCTTAATTGCTCCTTTATATATTAAATAGTCATGGCACTTCTGGTGCCTAACTCTGGATCCAGATTATATAACAAGCAATTTGTAATGGCAATTGTGTTGTCGACAACTATAACCTTTTTGTAAAAACTCCCATATTTGTAAAAGTAATGGCAATTTCTAAAACAACCAGATTCTAATTAAACATTTCCCAAAGATATTTTGATCTGGTCGTTCCGCATGCCTAGTATTATGTTTGTTTGGTGCACCTATAAATTTTACTAGGGTTTTTCGTCATCTGGACGAACGTCTACAGGACATAATTGTTCAAGCTATTTCAAGAGTGATGATATTTCTTTACTAGATCTAGTATTATGATCCATATCTCTTTCACCGATAAATCTCCTACACTTCTAGTGCCAAGGAGTATCGATAGATATGTTTGGTCCAAGGATATAGGACCTAGCCACTTCTTTTATGATCATTATGATCAATAGATGTATTTGGCAGATTATTTGCTAAAATCGCAAATAGATTATCTTTTGAACTTCCAGTTCAATCTAACTAGTACATGGATTTAAATAATGAAGATGTTTTTATTCTTATGAAATTTCTTGGCATTACAAAAAGCTACGGAGTAGTATATTATCCCCCCCTAATGCCGAGAAACAATCTTCATTAGGAATGCAGTCAACGTACCCAATTATATGTATTGATCCCCTATCATGGGCTTTCGGTATTTAATCAATAGACAGAGGTTTCTTTGATAGCCCTTTTAGAGGTACGTTGTGGTGGTGATATCAAATAGACTGCGCAAATAAAATAACACAGATAGGGAAATGTTACTTCTGAAACCACGTACTAGGTGAAAAAGGGGGTATAGCAATCCTATAGGGATTGATTTGTGATATGCATTGAGTTAGACTTGGATAAAAAGAATTTGACTCATAGTAACGTCATAGCAATCCTTCCGAGATTGATGGGATAGGTGGACCATTTTTGGTCAAGAATTTATCGTCAAGGTTCATCCTAATGAATGACTCATAGAATTAAAGAGAAGCATGCAATAGCATGTGATATAATTGTCCCTTATGTCTTGGACACCAAACTCTCAATTGAGTCATGCACATCCATAAAATAAAGAGTATCATGTTTGGTACACACAAGACATGACATGACAAGAGTTATTGTTTATTAATTCATAAATTAGAAAAATGAGAGAAGTACCGTTCGCCGAAGAATAATGAGCACATGTTCGCTGCCGGGCCCATTCATTCCTATTTCGGGGAGTCAAAAACAGCACTTTTCCAAGCAAGCTCTCATTTTATTTCATAGTTTCATATCAGCATGAAAACATCACAAAATAGCAAGATATAAAAACTGAAAAATGGCAGAAAATTTCCAGAATTTTGACCTGGATTGCAGAATTTTATAGGAAAAAACGGTAACACATTTTGGCACAAAATTTTGTAGATATGTAGTTCATCAAGTCTAGAATGTACACGAAAATTTTCATGGCAATCCAAGGTCTAAAAGTATTTTTCCTGAAATTTTTCCCAACATTGCTCCAGGCAAAAAAATAATTGACAGCACACTGGCAAAACGTTAATTTTTCTGGAATCACCAAAACATATTTTTAACAAAATATTTTTACAGACATCAAATACCACGAGTCTAGGTTCTCCAGAAAAACTTTCATGCCAAAAGGAGTTCAAGAAGTAATTTTCACGAATTTAATTTTCAAACTGCGTCGGTCAGAATTTTCAGGCAGTGATTACTATGTGTAAAAAAAAAAAATCACAACTTGTTTGCTTCAGGCAAACCAACATGATGTGAGTCAATATTGACTTTTGGAGAGTAGCATAGCATTAGAAATAGAAGTTGCAAACTTCATTCATGAGTCATTAGTCACCTTAAAGATCAATCCACATTCAGGGTCTTCCAGACCTTATTAAAAGATAGCCCAATGACCAAACACTTAGCATAATTTTGTCATGTACTACTACTAGAGTACAATACGACCATTGACAATGAGACCCGCATAACCAAATATCCTTCAGGGATTGACTTAGGGTCTATAAATCCTTTTAGATCAAATATCTATAATCGAGGGTTGGGGCAAGATAACTGGTGACAGATAAAAATAGTGCTCTTGATTTACCTTCTAGGCAAAACTATATTTAGAATTCAGACTATGACCACTTGTTGATTAAAACGATCCTTCAGGGATTGTCCCATAATAAACCGTAGCTTTGATTTGCCATCCGGGCAAAGCTTCTAATAAGATTTATAATAAATCTTAACATTTATGGCCTATAGCAAATAATTGTTATGCCACATTTTCTTTTATGATATACGCATAACCACATTGCAAAAGAGAGCAAATTGTGACAAGAGTGATTGTCATGTGTTAACCAACACTGAACAATGTATGCAAGTGTGCCGCAACATTATATATTTCAATTAAGCTCTCAAATGCTAGGCATCAACTAGATGCTAATGCATATGACATATTTTTATCTTAAATAATACATGCACAGTCAGCATTATCTACAAAGATATTCACTCTTCTAAGTTCAAAAATATCATTTACCACATTCCAGTTGATAGGTTGACATGGTATAACAACATACCAAGAGCCAATAATAGATATCATCATAGCATTTAAATGAATATAAAATGACTTGAGAATATGATTAAATATTCATGATACACATGTCATATAAAGATAAAATAGACAAAATGTCCATCATGATCACCATAATCTTCAAGCTCGTACTGCAATCATCATTATCATTCAATATCGAGTTTGCTTCAGGCAAACTGAGTGCTTGTGCCTTCTGGGCATCCATTTGGTGATTGAGGACTTCAGAATATATTTTAATACCATTGGCATAGCATGCACCCACACCACGGGATGTGCCTTTTTGTACTTCAAAAAAACATTCAAATCTTGAATTCAGATTGCAGTATAGTAAAATGACTCAATCACTTAACATAAGCAATTCTCAAAAAGGCATAACATATTCATAAATGGATAATTTCCAATGTGTCCATTATTCTACCCGAAGTACTGCAAGATGGATAGAGACAAGTTTGCTTCTGAGAGAAATTGCTTCCAGTTTTATTAGGTACTATACAAATGTTATCATCTTGGGAAGCAAAAAAAATAGTCTCATTATAGCTTGAAGATGCAACTTTTATTGACACAAACAATAAAAGAAATAGACCATTTAATCTATGCCTCATGCAGCCCATGTTTAGAAGCAAAAAAAACTTTGAACCAAAATAATGTGGAATATCATTTTGAGCACAAAGGGCAGTCATATTACTTTCTTGTGGTAAACATTTTCTTTGCAAGTAGCAACGCAACAAAGCAAGATCTGAGATTTGGCCTCATCATCTCCCAAGTCCACAGAAAATGTACCAATATGATCAATTGATTATTAATACTCATGTATCCCAAGAATACAAGATCATCATTTTTAACTGTATCCCCTCAGATTAGGACAAGAAAACAATTCAAAATAATTACTCTATCCCCTTTTCTTTATAGCAAATTTCATATTAGGATGCAGTGCGATTATGTAATTGCAATCCTAATCAAAACCTTATAAATTGTAGTGCAATGAAAAAAAGAGCCGCACAGATTTCCAGAATTGACATTTATACATTCACTCTGAACAGCATTGCACCAGCAAATAATTAGGGTTCAAGGAAACTGTACTGTTCACCGATGATCTAGAGCTTTTCACCGTGTATTTAATGATCTTATCGCCGGAGAGATAATTTTTGAAGAAAACCAAGACTCGACGGATAGTCTTCAAACTATCGGAAGCAGGGAGAGAGGAAGAATGACTGATTGCCGGTGGGCTGAAGCGCGCTATGGGAATGATCATCCACGATATGCCCTCGTCTTGATCGCCGGCTGGTTCTAGAGCGGAGAGAACGAGGATCATGCGGGGAAACCGGCCTCACGCGGTGCTCTCCGATCGATATGATGGGGTCAACGATCTGTTCTGGTCAAGATCGCCGCGAAGGGAGATTCGCGAACGGGGAGAAGCCGTGACGCCTCTTCGAGCGATTTTTCGGCGTCAGGTTGGAAGAAGCTGACTGCGCCTTCGTAATCCGATCACCGTTTACGAAACCGGTGTCATCTGCGGAAATCGCCGCTCCGATCGCCGTCTGCCGCTTCGCCGAAGCCGTTGCGGGAAGGAAACCGGAGATTCAGTATATAGAGGACAGATTTCCAATATATTGATTTTCCTTTCCTTGAAAACATATAATTGCCCATAATCTCTTTTCTCTGTGCTGGAAGTAGACGGCCACTGTACCACCATATCGGCCATTGATCGCGCTAGAGGTAGCGTCGCACTGGCGATGGGAGACGCTGGTCGGGATTGTGCGATCACAGGGCGATAATAGAGCAAAGTAGCTGATAACGTGTTAAAAGAAATATAGAGACAAGGGAGAATCTTCTTGTGTATTCATCTTGTTATATCCTTATACATCATATATATAACTCTATACAAATTGACTGTTACAACAGTTACAAAACAAGTAATCAATGTCATAATAATGTCCATAAATAAGGATTTATAACAAATTTGAAAT
Organism: Ipomoea nil; assembly: GCF_001879475.1. Classification (NCBI taxonomy): domain Eukaryota; kingdom Viridiplantae; phylum Streptophyta; class Magnoliopsida; order Solanales; family Convolvulaceae; genus Ipomoea; species Ipomoea nil. Next base: position 1,624,625 of record NW_017619570.1, read on the forward strand.
TGTTTCTTGTAGAAAGAATAAGTTTATAAAATCAAATAAAATACAAAAAAGTAATAGGAATCGAATTTCTGAGAAAATAATCTCAAATAACAGAAATGCAAGTCTTGTGTATTGCAAACCCTCCATAAAACCAATTCTTTATTTCTCAAGAGTGTTGGGAGTGTTGTAGAGTCAGTCTGTTAATATAAAATGGATCATAACACTATATTTTAGCATTCAAATATAATGCTTTCAGTGAACTTAAACGAGGTGACGATTTTGTAAATTTAATCGAAGTGTTTGGCGCAAAATATTTTTTTTTTTTAACAAAAAAAAAATGATATTTTTGAGATAGGAAAAATAGAGTTATGGCATTCTCAAATCAGCAATCAAAACATTTTGCCAGACGCAAGTATTAGAATTTATATATTAACACTAATGACATTCCAATATTGAATAATGATATTTTCAAGATGGAAAAAAAATAGAGTTATGACATTCTTAGGGTGTGTTTGGTTTGCACATGGGAATCGGAATCGAAATGGGTATTAAATACTTGAAAATAGTAATGAGTTTTGGTGAAAGTATTTAACATGTTTAGTAGTAGGGTGGAATGAGAATGGTTACTAATAGTAGTGCTTGAGAATGAATAAGGGAATGAAACCCTTATTTTATTTAGGTAATGAGTTTTTCAATTGAAGGGGTATTCGAAACCCATAGTAGTGTTCTAAAAACCTATCAACCAAACAATAACAATCACTTTCATACACATTCCTATGAGCAAAATCCATCAACCAAACACATCCTTAATAGTATTCAAAAAAAAAAAAAAAAATAGAGTTATGACATTCTTAAATTAGCAACCCAAACATTCTGCCCGGTGCAAGTGTTAGAATTTATTAGCACTAATGACATTCAAATATTGAATTTAAAATTTTAAATTCAACTCATAACTTGTAATTTAATTAGATTAAATTTTGATTCGCACCCCCTTGCATTTGTGAGAGAGCTTATATGTTATACAATTCAAAATTCTTCTAAAAGGGAATTGTATATACACTAGTGCAAACTCACATCCCGTTCTCATTTGAGACAATGTCTCCTTCAAAGCCTTCGCAACTCAAATGGCTTCACTTTGAAAATTAATTCATCATTCACCTATATATTATATATCCATTTTTGCGTGTATAATATCAAATTAAACCTCTCATTTAGGTGAACCTGAATCCACTCTGACCCGACCCAAAATAGAAGTGGACCGTACTAAAAATTATACCATAAAATGGCCATTTTAAGTTAATTTTTCCAACATTTTCCCACATGAAAATTGATTTTTCGATAATTGGAATATCAACACAATAGTGCTCGATGGACGATCCATGCATAGGATAGGTAGGTGTAACCCTTTGAACCTTCTCTTGTGAAGATTTATTTACTCTATTGGTTGTTTAATAGAATGCAATCACTACTACAAAAATAAGATATAACGTCGAACATAACACGTCGGTTTTAATAAAACTGTCATCAAAACATTAAATAAATTTATAATTTTAAAAAATATATTTAAAATTTGGCTTTACAATAGAGAGTCATAACACCAGTACTTTTTTTTAAAATAATAAAACATGGAACAAAGCCTTATTGAATGCACATTAAAAACTTCATAATAGAAAGCAAAACCACCAAACAAACCAACAAACCAAAACATATGCACTCAACCAAAGGGTGAAAATAAAAGCCATATGAACAAGGAGAGCTTAGCATAAAAAGGTTAATCGATTAAACTAAAACCATGACCCAACTTGGTTACACCTAAAGGATGAGATGATTGTGTTGTGAAATGGAATGATTTGGGATAAAATATAGGTGTAACTAATGCCCTAATCAATTCATACTTGAGCGGTGAAAGGTGGGTCTCTAAAGCATTCAAGAGGTTACAAAGTCCATTCACAAATATTTTTAGCAAAAAAAAAAGAAGTTCACCCCAATTATTTTTAGAGAAAGCTAAATATAAGAAGAAGCAAAATAGAGCAAACTAAATGTTAATATTCACAAATATGAGCAAATTTCTTCCAAGAGTCATAAAATGGATGTCTCCCCTCCAGCAAGACAGCAGCACCGGCAGTGGGTTCCTTCTGGTGGTAACTGTAGCGTGTTTGGAGTCAGGTGAGCTTCTGGCTTTCATACTGGAATATAAAGGATTTTGGTGTTAATGTGGAGGATTAAGGGTTGATTATTGGGCATTTATCGACTAATGATAATGATTAGGGGATGATTTGCATTATTAATGCATTCTTATTATAATAGGATGACTAAAGAATGATTATTGGATAATAGTTAACAAAAGAGGTATTAGCATAGTGGTAAGGAGTTAATTAATTTGAAAAGAGGCTAGGGTTCAAATCCTTTATGACTTAATGTAATTTTTAAGTGATAGCTAGATTAAATGAGTAAAGGTACGATTTAGTTTGCAGGTTCCCTTTTTGATAGATTGGCTTGTGAGTTGAGCCTAGGTTGGCTGCTTTTGCATTGCTAAGCTTGAAAGGTAACCCTATGTCCATGAAAACCAACTTTAAACTATACAATATGTATTCATGATGATCATGTGTTTTTGAGCATATTCTTGTGTTTATGCTTATTTTAGAGCTTGTATCTAAGTTGTATGATTTTATTTGATGTGACATTCCTTCTATTCAAGTCATATTTTGTAACACCCCGAAATTTCAAAAACTTTTAAAGACTGTATAACAAAGGTAAATGATCATAAATCCCAAAACGTTTATAAGAATACAAGGAGTACGGGGTGCTATGCCACACCTGAGCTAGAGAACTCAGGTGCACAGGCTATCTAACTAATATCCTCAATAACGTAAATACATAATCATGGCACGCAGGCCGAAAGGGAAATTAACTACTTCTACGCTTCAAGGTTCTAGCGCGCTCCAGTGTCTACTCTTCTGTGCCTGAAAGCCAAATATATCTGTTCAGCAAGAGATGCTGGTAACCCACTCCAACGCGTTGAAATACAATACGTATAGATATATACATAGATATACAAAAAATCATTTCGAAGCATGAAGATATATCCTAAGAGACTCTAGCTTTCAAAACAGGGAATAGACTCGACAGATAGGGGTAAGCACAGCCAACAGACATAATCAAGCATATACAATTCACAAGCGTAGGGAACAGATTCGACAGATAGTGATAAGCACAGTCAATAGTCATAACTAAGCATATACGGTTTTACTAGCATGTATCCTATGGTGACGTTTTCATAACAATCATAACACCAAACCATCCATATCTCATCACATAGCACACTTTGTTGGCACCACAGGACCAATCGCATGCCCATACATGAGGGTCAGCGCGTATAGCTCTGACACGGCCCCGCAGCACCCTGCCCCGTATCGCAACACGGAGCGGTCGATCGCAACCGACCGATGAACCGCAGCTCATCATAGTTTGATCGCAACCAAACAGTGGACCGCAGCCCAAGAGTATGTCATCTGACCGCAGCCAGGAAATATGAACCGCAGCTCATGTAAAACGTTTGATCGCAACCAAACGGTGGACCGCAGCCCGAGAGTGTAAATCTGACCGCAGCCAGCTTTTGAACCGCAGCTCAGGAATAACCAATCCGATCGCAACCGGATTGGGGTATCATGCACACATAACACATAGCAAGCACATGCAACCCACATTAACACATTGGGAAGGGGGAGAAAACGTATAACAAAACCTATGCGTGATCCTTCACATACTAAGAATAATCCTAAGGGGTACATACTTCTTTTACCTAAGTCAACGGGATACCAATTCAACTAGCATGCAATATATAAGACTCATACAACCTACGAACGGTACCCGAAATATCAAACTAGACATAGGCACGATAGACGGAGTCCGTTGGGACGCCACGGGGGTCGGGGGAACATCAAACGGGGAAGCCAAAATCCCGAGGTGGGGTATTTTCCAGCGGGTAGCCGGTGGGTGAGGGGTCACCTGCCGGTGGCGTGATTCCGGGCAGCGGGTGCCCGGCGGGCAGCTGCCCGCCCGCCGGCTGCCCGCTGCCGGTGTTGCCCATGTTGGCCGCGGTTAGGTGGCGGGTCCCCTACCTCCACCTACCCCCCACTGACTCTTTTATCACAGAAAACACCCTGGGAACCATTGTGGAACCCGAAACCATTCTTAGATACTTTCAAACGCAATTGACAACAACACGTAGATAGTTAACGGATTCAAAATCAAGAACATACAACACATAACCTATCATGCTTTTCTAAACATAATCAACACCCAAACATGCAAATTCCCACCCAATATACCAATGAATAATACCATACGAATTCCACGATATAACCTAGGGTTCTAATTACTTTTAAATCAACAAGAACACAATTCATCTTCTAATGTCAAGATTCGGTAGGAATATCATATAAACATCAAGAACGTCATATAATCATCAAGAACATCAATAACACCATATAATCATCAAGAACCTCTTATCATCAAGATCACCCATGGAATCATAACACTAATTATCAAGATCATTTTAACGAATCATCAACACACAAGAATATGGGGGAAATCCTAAGAGGGGAATCGTAGCTATGAAAATAGGTTTTGTTGAGACATGGGTTACCTTTTAGCCTTAATTAATTCCTTGGCTATGAAGGGTGTTTCTTGAAGCTTTCTTCTTTCTTGATTTCTCCTAGGGGAATTCTTGGTGTGGTGAGAGATTATTGTGGTGGGGGTTCTAGGTGCCTCCTATGTTCCCTATTTATATATCTAAGATTCTTACTTAGGGTCCAATTACTATAGTCTTGCTAACTCTATTCCTTTTAGGACTAGGGGTTGGGTTTAGAGATGAGGGCCCACAGACTATGGTGGGCCTTTTCCTAATTAACTATTGTAATTTAATTCTTTCTTTTGGGCAATTGGTTCAATGATTAATTGGTTTTAGAGGTCGTAACACGGGGTGTTACACTCTCCCCCCCTTACAAGGGGCTTCGTCCCCGAAGCCCGGTGTGTTAATCCATTCTTTCACCCCTAGACATCCCGCATCTTTGCCTCCCGGTTAGGAATGTGGACCCACGTTTTGTCTTAGCTGGGGTAGACTGGACTTCTGGTGGTGTGGTGATAGGAAAGTTTTGGTCTACCTCGGTCTCCTGCTCCGGTGTTGGATGCCCCGCGAGTGCCCAAGGCGGCCTCGATTGCGGCCACCCTCTGATCCAATGCGCGTGTCGTGCGGATCAAGGACGAGAACCCCTCCTCCATGATTTGGTTTTGCCGGTTGAGTTGCGCTAGGATACGCTCATTGACCGAACCCTTGTCTTGTTCCCTTGGGTTCCCTCCCGCTTGTGGGTGCACCGATGGGTTAGGTTCGTCATCCTCCTCCTGTTCCTCATCTCCCTCCAGGATTTTAGGTGTAACACCCCGGGATTTTAAAAACTTTTAAGATAATATAATAAAGGTAAATGATTATAAATTCCAAAATACGTTTATAAGGACACGGGGTGTTATGCCACACCTGAGCTAGAGAACTCAGGTGCACAGGCTAAGTTCTAACAATCTCAATCAGTATCAGTACAAATCATGGCACGCAGGCCGAAAGGGAAGAACTATCTAATCTACGTCCCAACCTCTAGCGCTCTCCAGTGATCTACTCGTTCGTGCCTGAAAGCCAAATATATCTGTTCAGCGAGAGATGCTAGTAACCCACTCCAACGTGTTGAAATATAATACATATAGAGATATATATAGATATACGAAAACCATTTTGAACATGAAGATATATCCTGCGAACTCTAACTTTTAAAACAGGGATAGACTCGACACATAGAGCTAAGCACAAACGGCAGTTATAGCAAGCATATATAGTTCGCAACAGGCAAGGCAGATAAGACTGAGCATAATCAATAATCATAACCCAACATAGACAATCCCCAACGTAAATCCCGTAGTCACATCCCCAAGACATCCCGCATCTTGGCCTCCCGGTTAGGAATGTGGCCCCACGTTTTGTCTTAGCTGGGGTAGACTGGACTTCTGGTGGTGTGGTGATAGGAAAGTTTGGGTCTACCTCGGTCTCCTGCTCCGGTGTTGGATGCCCCGCGAGTGCCCAAGGCGGCCTCGATTGCGGCCACCCTTTGATCCAATGCGCGTGTCGTGCGGATCAAGGACGAGAACTCCTCCTCCATGATTTGGTTTTGCCGGTTGAGTTGCGCTAGGATACGCTCATTGACCGAACCCTCGTCTTGTTCCCTTGGGTTCCCTCCCGCTTGTGGGTGCACCGATGGGTTAGGCTCGTCATCCTCCTCCTGTTCCTCATCTCCCTCCAGACCCCCACAATCTTGCATTGCTCGTTTGAGCTTTTTGTTGGAAATGTCCAGTCGGTCGACCAATTCTCTTCGCTCCTCCTCGGGTTTTAGGCAAATTTCTTCGAGGGTGAGGTAATGTCCCCCTTCAGTGTAGTAGATATCATTGCGGCGGAGGTTCTGGGTGTTAAAGATCATGCCGTTTGCGGTCTTGACCTCAGTGTGGCTTAGGTCTACCCCCTTTTTCTCCATGATCCAACTTAGGATCATCCCGTAGGGTAGGCTAAGTCGGTTGCTTGTCTTGCAAAACTCCATGTGTTTTAGCATGAGGGCCGGCAGGTTGAACTTGATTTTGTGTTTCAAGAGATAGGCAAAAGTGCATTCTAAACTCCCCACGTCCTTGCTCTTATTATTCGTGGGCAAGAGGCTATCGGTTACAATCATAACCAATATCTTTTGCTTCGCCGATAGCCACTTCATATTCGGGCGTGTGGCCGAGGTGAATCCTTCCTCCCTCCCGAGTAGGTACCCGAGATAGTCTTTGTACCCTGTGGTTTGGGTATCAATCCACCCCTTTCGGTCGTAGTTTGACACACGCGTGGTGGTCAATTTCAAGAGCTTGGCCAAACGGCCTTCGGAGAGTATAATTTCCTTGTCGCGGACCTTGGTGGTGATTTCTAGCTTATCACACCGTTTGGTGGCCACTAGGTGTTGATAGAATTCTTTCACCAATTCGGGGTACGTATCCCCCTTGATGGTGAGATACGTATCCAAAAGCCCTTGGTGGTTAAGCATATCAACCAATTCCGGAGAAAATTGGTCGGGTTCAAGGGCTTTACCCTCGATCACGGTGTAACCGGTGTTGCTCCATTCCGGTGTACGGGTTCCAAGGGGTTTCTTTGGCATTGTGAAGTTTCACTTGACGGCGAAGTTTTCCGGCGAATTTTCCGGCGACTTTCCGGTGACTTTTCCGGCGAGGCTGCGGCGGGGCTCCGGTGCGTTTCTGGCGAGTTTTCCGGTGGTGCGGCTTTCTTCGTTGCGAGGGAGGTGGCGGTGGCTGGGCTCCGGTGTCGGTTTGGTGAGGTGGAGCGGCGGTGATGGCGTCGGACAATGGTGGCAGCGGGTGGAGTTCGGGTAGGTGGCGGGCAGCGCTGGCGTTGCGGGTGTTCTCCGGCGGCGAGGGCAGCGTACGGCGGGGCGTGGTCTGGGCGGTCGATGGTGGTCCTGGTTGCTGTCGGCGGTGGTTCGTGGGTCTCGGCGTGGGGGAAAGACGGTGAGGTGAGTGGGAGGGGAAGGAGAGAAAGTGAGGAAGACGAAGAAGAAGAAGAAGGGTTTTTTTTTTTTGATTTGGGGATTTTTGTGGGTTTAGGGACTTGTAGGGTTTTAAGAAGAAAGTGTTCCCTTGGGGTTTCAAGAAACACTCTTAGCCTAGTGGTCAAGACCTTAGTCTTGTATATGAGAGGTTAAGGGTTCAATTCCTATTGGTAACACTAGGCTTTTGATGGTGTGGTCTTTTGTCTTTTTCCCTCTTTCGTCCTCTAGTGGTGGGAGGCTTGGCTTGTAGTATAATTTTGGTTTTTATCTTTGTACGTAGGATCGGATTTCGATCTAATCTTTTATTTATATAAATTCCGAAGTAATTGAGCTAAGTAAGTCGTTTTACTACGAAGGTAATTACAAGGAATTTGCCGGTTTACCCTAGACAGAATTCACCTTCTTGGTTTTCTTCCGCGGGGTTTGCGCGGTTCTCGTCTTCTGGGGTTAGGTTCCCCTCCTCGAGATTGCCCTCGTTCCCGAGGTCGGCCTGGGTGCGGCTCATGACGAATATTTTCCCAGGAGTGCCGTAGTTTCCTTGGTGGGTGGTGCCCCCGTGTTGACCCATGGTGGTGGGGTGTGGCCTTTGGGGTTGAGTGCACTGGAAGGCCTTGTGCCCCTCTTCACCGCAGTTGAAGCATCGCCAGGGATTGCCCATGCAGTCTTTACCTCTATGGCTTTTGTTGCATTTCGGGCATGGGAAGCTCCTTGTGTTAGCTTCGTTGTTTCCTAGGGGCGGCCTTTGGTTGGTCAGATTTCTCGGTCTTGTGTTGGTGTCGTTTCTCGTCATTTTCACCGGTGGCGCTCCACCCCCGGTGTTTCTCTTACGTATCTGTTCCAGAACCCCACGTTGGAGTAGTTGGATTCGATAGAGATTTGCGGCACTGGAGTAAGCCTCGTTGAGGGTCCGAGGTCTACTTACTACTAGTGCTTTTCGGGCTTCGAAGTTGAGGCCTGATACGAATCTCTCTATTTTGGTCACCTCGGTGGGGACTAGTTCTGGCGCAAAGCGTGCTAGTTCGAGGAATCGTTTATGGTATTCCATGACGGTAGCTGTCCCTTGTTTCAAATGGAGGAACTCTTCATACATGGATGCTTTTACGTGTGTTGGGTAGAATAGTTCTCGTAGTCGCGTTTTGAAGTTTTCCCAGTTGAACCCTGGTTCTTGTTGGTAAGCGGGCCCCTCGTGGATCCACCAGAGATCGGCCTCGTGTCCGAAGTAGAACGAGGCTATCTCCACGCGACGTTCTTCTGGGCATTCCACTAACCCTAGAATTTTGTCGAGGGTCCGGATCCATTCCTTTAGGATCACGGTGTAACACTCCAGATTTTCAAGATATTTAAAACTTATAAAATAAAGGTGAAATCTCATTAAATCCCAAATTACGATACAAAGAGTACGGGGTGCTATGCCACATCCGAGGTAGAGAACTCGGGTGCATAGGCTAAATTCTGAAACCTCAATCAGTATCAATACTAAATCATGGCGCGCAGGCCGACAAGGGAAACTATCTAAGCTACGCCTCAAGCTTCTAACGCGCTCCAGTGATCTACTCATCTGTGCCTGAAAGCCAAATATATCTGTTCAGCGAGAGATGCTGATAACCCACTCCAACGTGTTGAAATACAATACATATAGATATATATATATATATATATATATATATATATATATATATATATATATATATATATATATATATATATATATATATATATATATATATATATATAGATATACGAAAACCATTTTTGAACATGAAGATATATCCTACGAACTCTAGCTTTTAAAACAGGGATAGACTCAACAGATAGAGCTAAGCACAGACAGCAGTTATACCCAGCATATACGGTTCACAACAGGCAAGACAGATAAGATAAGCACAATTAATAATCATAACTAAGCATTACTAGCAAGAGCCCTATAACAGTCACAACATCAACCCTTCTTATCTCATCATATAGCACACTTTGTTGGCACCACAGGACCAATCGCATTCCCATACATGAGGGTCAGCGCATATAGCTCTGACACGGCCCCGCAGCACCCTGCCCCGTGTCACAGCACGGAGGGGTCGATCGCAACCAACCGATCTTTACCAGCCTGGTTAACAGTTGGGATGGTTCTCAACCCATTCAACTGCCCGTATAGTGGACCTTTGTCCTATATAATATTTATATACCTGACCGGTCTCTACCAGTCTGGTTAACAGTTGGGATGGTTCTCAACCCATTCAACTGCCCGTATAGTGGATCTTAGTCCTATATAATATTTATATATCAGATATATCAGATATTTTCTCCTTCATGATCTTTGTAAAATAATATGCTGGAACCTCTGTAAAAGCTTCACTGTTGTTCATGGTGAGATGCTCTGTTTCGAATTTCTAGCTTTGGTTCACCATACTTGGTGTGTTTCTCCATATGGTGCATGGCTTTTGTGAGACTTGTGCATTTTACTTAGTCTTCATATTCTTAGCTAGTCTCCATTTCAATACACTCAGGCTAGTCTCTCATACGGTTTTGGTATACTTTGAGTTAGTCTCCCATACGGTATACTGTATATTGACCTTGAGCTAGTCTCCCATACGGTTATACGGTCCAAGCTAGTCTCCCATACGGTCCAAGCTAGTCTCCCAAGCTTAATAATGCTTCACTTGAGATTCAAACTTAGGATCATTTGACATAGCTCAGACACGTTTCTTCCAACTCCTCTACAATGGTTCTTGGTGACTTATCCGCATCATAATTGTGTTAAGCTATAATCCCGCTTAACATCTAAAATCAACTTATGATTTTCCAGACTTGTACATGGGTTGCATGATATGAGTGCACCATACTCCGTAGACTCAAACTGACTCAAATAGAATAAAAATGGGGACTACTTGATTTTTCAAAAATACATTCGGCTCATCAAAATTTACAATATATTCCTAACAATTTCCCCCTTTTTGATGATGCCGAAACTTATACCCAAGTCATTTTGGCTTTGTCAATTTTGAAAAATAATTTCTTTTATTCGATTTTATTTCGACTAGCCAATTGACGGGTTTAACAAAAATTGAGACCTAGAGATTTTAATTTTGGACGGTCCTAAACGTATATGGAGACTATAACGCGAGGTTGCGTATTGATTTTTATCTTTTAATTTTTCTTCCCCCTTTCAATTTTATTTTCTCAATTATACGCATCACATGCAATTACTAAGTCCAATTTAAAATCTTGTGACATAAAAACACAAAATAAATAAATTAACTAGGACTTACTTCGTATGGTACGAAAATATTTTCATCATGCAATTTCAACCCATTTTAGCTTAGCATATATAGGATGTCAAAACAAAATGTGCTAGCTAAAATAAATTATACACCAAAAATTGAATTTGACAAACAACTTTGTTACCTCCCTTTCAACTTTGCATTGATGAACTCCCTCAATTTCTTGAAGTCCTTTTCTAGCTCTTTGTGTTGATAGGGTGCGGTCACTTGCTCGGTGATGTAGTTGCCATAAGCTTCTCTTATATTCTCTCCTTCCAACACTCCGGCTTCATGCCAAAAGATACATTCGTCAAGTGTTCGGCCATCACTCAATTGGTCACTTCGATGTCCGAACTCCGTTTGAAGCTCTTGCAATTTTTGTATCCTTGTTGCAATTGGCTTCGACATTTGTGGCATTGGAGCAATCGGCCTTGGTGGCAACACATCATGAGAAGTAGAACTCGAGCTAGGACAAGTTCCCCTAAGGTAATCAATCATACTTACACGGCTTGGAGCTCTTGGTGGTGTTGGTCGAATTAGTTCAACTATTGGTCCTCTTGGAGCTCTTGGGTGTGTGTACGTATAAGCTTGTGGCACAAAATGACGTGCCAACCCTTCCCCCTTTTCGGCAGCATCTATGAATCGTTGAAAGCTCTTGGTGGAAGAATCTTGCTTGTCACGCACTCCCTCTAGAAGATCCATATGAATACGCGATTGGGTTAGTAAACCTTGCACTTGTTGTTCCAAAAGTTTGAGCCTCGACGTAGTATCGGACCCATGCTTTGCCATTTCATTGAACAACTTCATCACATCTTTCTTCAATTCATCTTTGGCCGTGTCAATTTCGGTTTTTAATAGGCCTTGCCTATTAAACAATTGTTGAGCACGATCCACCATCTCCTTGTGATAATCATCAAGTTTTGTGTCCATTGCATCCATCTTTGTTCTCAATCCACCCGTAGAGTCTTGTACAATTGCCTTAACATCTCCAACAATTTCTTCTCTCAAGGCTTGTGCATTGAACAAGGGTTCAAGTTGCACGGGTTCGGTTGGAATTGGCAAAGGGTGTGCAAAATCATCTCTTGGTGTGGTGATCATTGTATCGGCAAGATTTGCTTCGGCTTCTTCGGTGTTGTGGCAAATCATCAATGTATTTCGAATCCTTGGATGATCTTGATCGTAGACTTCACAAGTAATCGGCAATGTAGGCAAATTCCGTGCTTCATCTAAATTCAAGGAAACCCCTTGACTTGGTGCATTTCCTTCTTCACGAATAGACTCCGTAACCTCCGTTACGGGATGTGGAAAGTAAGACTCAAAGCTCAAATTTTCATTCAAATTTTCATCTCCAAAATTCGCAGGATATGGATCAAATGCCACGATCTCTACACCATCATTTCTCGCCAAAGATCCCTCTCCGGGTCCTCTTCGGGTATCCTCTAAAGACATAGCAGTGGCACGGCGAATATCATTTGAATCAAACTCTCCTAAAGGCTCTTCGGTTGTGGCTTCAACCATCACTCCCTTTTCGGTTCTCTTCTTCCTAGCAAGCTTAGTCAAAAAGTGAGACTTAATCACCGAAAGTCGGGTAGCTCTAGCAAGATCACGTGTGCCTAACCAATTCAACACCATTTCTTCCCTTTCCATGGTATTCGGCCCTATTGATTCGGCCAACAAGTTGTGATCCCCTAATCTCCATGCTCTCCATTCTAGTGCTCTTTTAAATTCCTCCAAAAGTGCACTATCCGCCCCAATTGTGGATATCTCATCATCACTTCCAACTTCAATTTGATCATTATCAACAACATCCACTTCAACTCTATTTGCCTCAACAAGCCCGTGGCTCTCAAGGATAATTGGGTTTGGATTTTGAGTGGTTAAGGGTCTTGAGATTGGGTGGCTATTTTGTTCTTCGTTTGATCTAACGGCATGGGTGTTTGAGCCTTCATGACTTGGTTCTCGGATATATTGTTTAAGGTTTTGGAAGGGGTTGGGCAATTTTCTTTTTCGGGTGGGTTTTGGTAGGCTTGAGGGTAAGGAGGGATTTTTAGGTTCATTGGAGTTGGGTGGCCGAAAGAGGTAGCTATGGTTTGTAATATGCTTGGCTTTGGTAAGGGTGACATTTTTGGTTCTCAAAATCTCACCAACGGCAAACCCGTAACCGATCTCCTGTTGAAACCATCCATCCACCAAAGGTTTCGCCTTCCTTATAGATTCACACAACTTCCCAAACATAAACACACCCCAATCCACACAAACATTGTTCAATATAACATCCATAATCAACAATTTCTCCTTTGACAACTTGTCACGGCAATGATACCGGGATTCTACACATTTATGAACAATATCCAACAACAATCCATAATCCTTCTTCAAGTCTCTTTTGTTACCATTAACCTTCGGAGATAGCGGTGCGTTTGCATCGCGTATCTCGGCCCAAATGGCATTGACATCATGCACATGATTTTCTACCCTCAAATTCGATTCAACAAGATTAAACATCCTCCGAAAATCATCGAGATTAATTTCTACATCAACACCTTTGATCATAGAAATAATTGAGCCATTTTCTATTCTAGCATTCATGTATAATTCGGTCACCTCATCTTTATAGAAACCAACATATCTAAAAGTGCAAAAATTTAACAACCCCCAAGATTCTAGAGAGTTGATAATTTTTACCCCAATAGATTTGTCCTCCACTTGCTTGTTGAAGTCAGTGACATCTAGAATCATCCCGCTTAGTACACGGCTAGATTTCCTTGTTCCTCTGGTTGTGAATGACTCCATCTCCACTTGATTAGCCTCCATTTGAGTAGAAATAGAATTTAGGAATTTTTGGTGCAAGAATGATGTTTCGGCAGTGAGGTCCGAAAGTAGGAAAGAAGGGATGGGTTTTTGGATTGTGAGGTTATTTGGGTAGGATTTTGGGTTTGGGTGATGGGTTTTTGTGTGTAGAAGATTTTTGTGTAGAGAAATTGGAGTGGGTGTTAGAACATTGAGAGATTTTTGGATTCTCTTTGTGCTATATTTCCGGCCGGCGAGAGAGAAAGAAGAAGAAGATTTTGTGTTCTTCTTTAATTCCTCTTTCTACCCGTTAGGATTGAGGGAGAAGGGGTGCGAAATTACTCGTTTGCCCTCTAGTGGGTAGAGAGAGAGAGTATTGATCTCCTTGAGGATAAATTCGACCTTCCACATGATTTAAATTTGCCAGCTCAGATTTTTATACTCCATTTGTGAGTACATGGCGCCAAAAATTGTGCTTCAAATAACCGCCAACCTGGAGCAAATCAGATAAAAAAAAATCTCGAAAAATAATCTGTTAGACCAATAAATACACTCCAGATAAATATTATTATTTCAATTTCACATTTCAATAAGGTTGATTTTCTGAAAAGAAACCTGATAAAAATAAATTGATCAGACTGATACTTAATATCTGAAAAGAAATTTCAAGTTCCCAAAACAATTAAATCTTTTGACTTTCTAAAATTGGGCCTAACTTATTTGACTTTTGATTTCGAAATTTGCAAGCATTCATCTGAATTCATCTATTCTTACACAAACCCAATTAGACATATTCCCCTAAATACATGCAATTTCACCAGAATTAACCCAATTAAAAAATTGTTCCCCCTAAGTTGCATACTCATCTCAAATTAATCTATTTAAACACATTTAGCAAACAAATTACACAAATCAATTATGCTAAAACGTGACAAATTAAATAGACATACGTATCACATAAATCGCAAATTTAGGTACGCAGTTTTCGTAAGATAAAATTATAACACATTTAGGTACATACAAATTTTACGAAAACATGTACACAATTAAACATATATCATACGTACATACCAATTCAAATTAAAACACATAGATTACATGCAATACACACAGTACGTATCAAAAATTAACAACAATTAAGAGTTTAGAAAATGCTTAGCTTATTTCGATCATTCCCATTTCATGCCTTAGAGTTGCAAAACGAGATTCACACAATGGCTTTGTGAGAATGTCGGCAATTTGATTCTCCGTGGGAACATGATCGATTTTCAAATCTTTCTTTTCGACGTGGTCTCGGATAAAATGATGTCGAACGTCGATATGCTTGGTTCGCGAATGAAGTACCGGATTTTGGGTTATGGCGATTGCACTTGTATTATCGTATAAAATGCTAACATTTTCGCACTTAATCCCATAGTCCAATAATTGTTGCTTCATCCACAAGATTTGTGTACAACAACTCCCAGCTGCAATATATTCGGCTTCGGCAGTGCTCGTAGCTATGGAGTTTTGCTTTTTGCTGAACCAAGAGACCAATCTTCCCCTAAGAACTGGCATGTCCCTGAGGTACTTTTTCGGTCTATTTTACAACCTGCAAAATCTGCATCTGAATAACCAGTTAGTGTAAAATCTCCTTCTTTGGGATACCATAATCCCACATTGATTGTTCCTTTGAGATATCGAATTATCTTCTTGGTTGCAATCAGATGACTCTCTTTGGGCTTTGATTGGAATCTTGCACATACGCCAACCGAGTAGGATATGTCCGGTCTGCTTGCGGTTAAGTATAGTAACGATCCAATCATCCCTCGATACATCGTTTGATCGACGTCTTTTCCTTCATCATCTTTATCCAATTTTTGAGATGTACTCATGGGAATTTTGACTGAGGATTTTCCATCTATGCCAAATTTCTTGATGAGATCTCTTGTGTACTTGGCTTGATTTATGAAAATTCCTTCTTCAAGTTGCTTGACTTGCAGTCCCAAAAAGTAATTTAATTCTCCCATCATACTCATCTCGAACCTGTTCTGCATGAGCTTAGAAAATTTCTCACATAAAGATTTATCAGTACTTCCAAAGATAATATCATCAACATAAATTTGTACTAATAAAATGTGATTATTTTCTTGAATTCTAAAGAGGGTTTTATCGACTAGACCTTTGGTGAATCCACAACTAATTAAGAACATCGACAAGGTGTCGTACCAAGCTCGCGGAGCTTGTTTTAACCCATACAATGCCTTCTTTAATTTGTAGACTTGATCACCAACGTCTTTTACCTCAAAACCAGGTGGTTGTTCGACATAAACTTCTTCTTCAAGTAAGCCATTATGAAATGCGCTCTTTACGTCCATTTGATATACCACGAAATTCTTGTGCGCTGCGTATGCTAGGAATATCCGGATTGCTTCGAGTCGTGCGATGGGGCGAATGTCTCATCAAAATCAATGCCTTCTTCTTGTGAATACCCCTTCGCGACTAATCTTGCTTTATTCCTAACAATGACGCCGTCTTCGTTTGCTTTGTTCCTAAAGACCCATTTAGTGCCAATTACATTTTGGTGCGTTGGTCTAAGAACAAGCTTCCATACGTCGTTGCGCTTGAATTGATCTAATTCCTCTTGCATGGCATCTATCCAACTTGGATCCATGTGTGTGACTTCTTAGCCATTTTCGATTTGGTTGGAATTTTGTTGGATTCTCAGAGTTTCCTTCTTGATGTGATTCCACTTGTTGTGTATTATTGACGGTTGCATCTTCGGGTTCAACTACTGGAATTTCTTCTTGTGCAATTTCAGTTGTGCGTGATATTTCGGGTATCACATTTGATATTGCCTCAATTTGGTGATCACCCATATCACTTGATTCTTCTACTTCCTGCAACACATTGTCTTCGAACAAATCATTAGATTTAATTAAATCATGATTACCTTCATCATTTTTGCCATTATTGTCGTGATTTTCATCGAACACAACGTGAATCGATTCTTCTACCACCATTGTTGATTTGTTGAATATTCTATATGCCTTGCTGGTAGATGAATATCCCAAGAATATTCCTTCGTCCGCTCGCTCGTCAAAAGTCTTTAATTGAGACTTTCCATTAACAAGTACAAAACATTTACAGCCAAATGTATGAAAATAGGTGAGATTGGGTTTTCTCCCTTTCCATAATTCATAAGGTGTTTTGTTATAAGACTTGTGGATTAGACTGCGATTTTGAGTATAGCACGCCGTGTTAATCGCTTCTGCCCAAAATCTTTTTGGTAGTCCGGCGGCCGTTATCATGACTCGTGCGGCTTCCTTGAGTGTTCGATTTCTTCTTTCAGCTACACCATTTTGTTGCGGTGTTCGTGCGGCAGATAATTGATGTAAAATTCCTTGTGAATTGCAATAAGATTGAATCACTCTGTTCACGAACTCTGTTCCTCGATCGGTTCGTATTGTTGCAATCTTCATGTCTTTTTCGACTTGTAGTAGCTTCAGTAGCTCTGGCAACTTTGATAAGACTTCATCCTTTTTCTTGATGAATATTGTCCATGTGTACCTAGAAAAATCATCAACAACAACCAAAGTATATTTCTTACCACTTATACTTACTGGGTCTACTGGACCAAATAAATCCATGTGCAGTAGACTTAAGGGTCTTGATGTTGACTCTTGAGCTTTGACTTTGAATGATGCTTTGATTTGTTTTCCTTTCTGGCATGCATCACAAATTTGATTTTTCTTGAACACAATGTTGGGTAGTCCTTCGACTATATTGTTTCTTGCAAGCTTGTTGATGGTTTTGAAATTCAAATGATTTAGCCTTTTGTGCCATTCCCAACAAACTTCATTCGAATTATTTGCCATCAAGCATATGGATTTCTTCGTTGTACTCCAATCTACAACATACATGTTTTTCTTTCTTGATCCGGCGAGTACGACTTCGTTCGTAGTTTCGTCCTTGACTTGACATTTGCCTTTGTAAAATTCTACGAGATATCCTTTGTCGCAAAATTGACTTGTACTAAACAAGTTAAATTTTAATCCTTCGACATAAGATACGTCATCAATTCGTAGACCATTTTTCACAATTGCGCCGGTTCCTTTTGTCATTCCATATCGATCGTTTCCACCGAAAACTACTTTTGGTCCTTCGATACTTTTGAACTCAACTAGACTAGCTTTATTGTCGGTCATATGTCGAGAGCAACCGCTATCGAAATGCCAAACTTCCTGCAAGAAAGATTAATTATTTTTAGGTACCCATGCTTGATTGGGTCCTTTTGTGTTAGTAATTTTTGGCATCCAAATCCACCTAGATCCCATTGATCCAAGAGTAGGTGATTTGTAACCATTAAAAACATTATAATCATAGCGCACTTTCGAATAATGATTCGGTGCGGGTTGGGAAGCAGATAGTTGCTTGATTCTATGAAAAAGCGCAAATCTGGACTTGGTCCATGGTTTGTTATCAAGCGACCAATCTTGTTCTGAAGGATATAATCTCCCAGCCCCAATTCTCGGAATTCTTCCCATATTCCTATGAGGTTTTGTTGCACTAGACTCGTTGGTTCTCTTTGGAGATACAAATTTTTGCCTTTTAAAAATTTGTTGCCTATCCGAGATATTGAATTTTTGATTTGGCTTTGCAACATATTTCTTGGCATTAATTTGATTACCAATTCCTTGTCTCATTGTGCTATACTGACTTTTCACAAATTTTACCACTGGGACTTTATTAATTAAAGTAGTAGTAGAATTAGTCAGTTTCACAGGGGTTTGAGAACATGATGGATCGTAGCCTAGTCCGGCTTTATCTCCAGCGGGTTTCTGCATGTTTACCATTTTATCCATTATTTTGGATGAATTTGTAAATGATGCGATTACTTCCCGAAGGTTATGTTCTCGAACCTCTCTGGCTTTGCACTCTTCTTGAAGTCGAGCATTTTCGACTTTCAAATTACTCATTTCATTTAGAGCATTTTGCAATTTTTGTGACATTTCTTCCTTTTCAAGAATTAACGTATTATTGCGCTCTTTGATTTGAGTATGAGTGGCCATGACTTTTTGACAATCTTCCATAAGACTTTGAAATGATTCTTGAGTCTGGAAAGAAGTGTCAACGGAACTAAAAGAGCTAAAAGAGCTAGAAGATACCTCTTCATCGATTTCACGCGCCATATAGCATTCCTCATGTTCGGATGTCTTGCCCACTAGACATAGTAGCGCCGTATCTTCTTGTGATGAATCACTCTTGTCACTAGATGATTCTTCGGATTCACTTGCTTCTAACGGATCGCTTATTAGTGCTTTCCGTTTGCCCTTTTTGAATTTCTTCTCTTTGGATTTGTATTCCACCTGTGGAGAAGTATTCGAATTTTTGTCCGCTTTGGGGTGTGGACATTCGGCCATAAAATGTCCAGGTTTTCTACAATTGTAACACACGTTTGTGTTATCTTCGACCGGTTCCCTTCTTGATCTTCTATTTTCTCGAAAGAAATTTCCTTGTGGTGATCCTTTGTTCTTTCGCATGAACTTCTTGAATTGCCTAACAAATAGCGAAAATTGTTCGTCAGATAAAAAATCATTATTTCCTACTGACCTTGATGTTGAGGGTTGTTCGGCCATCAATACGGATGTTCGTTCATCACGTTCTTCCTCGACTCGTGTCTTCATTGCGAACTCATACGCCTTAAGATCACTAAAGAGTTTATCCGTAGATAATGTCCTTAGATCTCTATGATCGCGCATTGCGGTCACCTTCATATCCCAATTTGTAGGTAGTCCGCGTAACACTTTGAGCGATATTTCTTTCTGGGTAATGGTCTTTCCCAGATCCGTGATTTCTCCAAGAATTTTGATCAATCGAGCTTCCATGTCGGTGATGCTTTCGTTCGGTAGCATTTTGAAATCTTCGAACCTCTTCATGGCAATGGTTAGTTTGTTGTCTTTTTCTTGTTCATCGCCTTCACCGATACTAATGAGAGTATCCCATATTTCTTTTGCTGTGGTGCACTTTCGAATCTTTGGGAATATGGTGTCATCGACCGCTTTGAACAAAATATCTTTGGCAATGTTGTCCAAATTATTTCGCCCTCTATCTTCCTTTGTCCACTCCATTTTTGGCTTTGGAATATATCGTGGAGCATTTGGAGTTAGTGCGGCGACAGTGTTAACTTCCATAATTTGGATAGGACCTTTTGCGATGACTTCCCACATTTCGTCATTTAAAGCAGATAAGTGCACCTGCATACGTATTTTCCAATCATCAAATTTATCAAGTGAGGAAAGCAAATTTTGAGCGAGAGCCATATCTCTCTTCATCTTGAAGATTTTGAGATCTATCTAGCAGTCAAAGTTGACTCAAATAGACAACCGCTCTGTTACCACTTGTTGGTCCCAAAGGGTGGCGAGAAGTCTAGAGGGGGGGGGGGGGTGAATAGACTTCTCTAACTTTTTAAACTTTCTTCGAAAACACACAAGGCAAATAACACTTTGGTAATTTCAACTCTAAGTAACAAGCATTAACAAGATAAGCAACTTAGAGTGTGCAGCGGAATAAGTAGCGGTAAAGTGTTATGCTTATAAGTGCGGTGCTCAAAAAGATATTCTAAACATGCAACACGTTTGAAACACTTGATATGGTTCAAGGATGATGTACGTAAAGTTTGGCTTGCATGCAAACGTGGGAACTATCAAACCCAGACAGATAAAGATATGCGATAAATCGTAATCGGGTTAGTTCGCAGTTAGAATAAGCATGCATGAAATATATGAGCAGTAAGTAAATAGAGAGAGAGATTTATAGTGGTTCAGAGGTGGTGTAATCCTCCTAGTCCACTCTTCTCCTTTCACTTCAAGGAGGAAATTCACTATTCTTCGATCACCCAGATACAATAGTGAATAAGTGTCCACCGACACTTCTCCGAGTGCTTCGCACAAAGCTACACTCCTCCAAGGTTTTTCGCAAGCTCCTCTTGTTACTCCGCCTTCCCGAGTACTTCGCACCAAGCTGTACTCCTACACCACGAGAACTACGCACAAAGCTACGTCCTCACAGGGTTTTCACAAGCTCCTCTTGTTACTCTGCCCTTCACCACGAGTGCTATGCACAAAGCTACACTCAACCAGGGTTTTTCACTCTCTTTAGTTACTCCGCCCTCTTTCTACACTCAGTAGAGAATATTACAAAGAAATAAAATTTCTCTCTCACTCAGACTTGAATTCTATCGTGTATAGCTCAATATATTGCTTCTTGGCTGATATAAATATTGCTTGCTTTTCTCTTGCTTGTATATCTCAATTTTCAGCCGTGTTCAAGCCCCTTTTTGTCTTCAAGTCTGCTTGGACAATTTATAGCTAGTGAAAGCTATTTGCCCGTTGATCAACTTTCGATCTCGATCGTCCATTTTGAATTGTAGTTGATCAGATAATATTGTCAACTTGATCTGAAATATTAGGTAGATGTCATTTCTCCTTTTGTCAGATGATTTGAATAATTTGCCCGTTGCCGTTTCTTGAATTTTGTAGCCTCCAGAATTTGAATAAATTCGGCGCGGCAATCTTTGACATTTCTGGTCCTTCATAAATACTCTGACATGTCAAGTTGATCAAATAATTTATCTGCTGATTCTTGCTTGAGTATAAAATAATTTCTCCGCGAATCAGCCTTCTTTGAGCGTCTTCGGTTCCTCCGTAAAAACTTTATGTTCAGATGAAAATATATCAGATATTTTCTCCTTCATGATCTTTGTAAAATAATATGCTGGAACCTCTGTAAAAGCTTCAATGTTGTTCATGGTGAGATGCTCTGTTTCGAATAATATGCTGGAACCTCTGTAAAAGCTTCACTGTTGTTCATGGTGAGATGCTCTGTTTCGAATTTCTAGCTTGGTTCACCATACTTGGTGTGTTTCTCCATATGGTGCATGGCTTTTGTAAGACTTGTGCATTTTACTTAGTCTTCATATTCTTAGCTAGTCTCCATTTCAATACACTCAGGCTAGTCTCTCATACTGTTTTGGTATACTTTGAGTTAGTCTCCCATACGGTATACGGTCCAATATACTTGACCTTGAGCTAGTCTCCCATACGGTTATACGGTCCAAGCTAGTCTCCCAAGCTTAAAAATGCTTCACTTGAGAATCAAACTTAGGATCATTTGGCATAACTCACACATGTTTCTTCCAACTCCTCTAGCATGGTTCTTGGTGACTTATCCGCATCATAATTGTGTTAAGCTATAATTCCGCTTAACATCTAAAATCAACTTGTGATTTTCCAGACTTGTACATGGGTTGCATGATATGGGTGCACCATACTCCGTAGGCTCAAACTGACTAAAATAGAATAAAAATGGGGACTACTTGATTTTTCAAAAATACATTCGGCTCATCAAAATTTACAATATATTCCTAACAATAGGTGACTAATATTCCTAGCTTTTTGTATCATCAAAATCTGAAGAGTTAATTCCTCTAGAGGTCCATTTTCTTTGGTGACAATTCCAAATTTAGTTCCAGACTATCGTTTTTGACATTTAACATCCCAGACTATTATTTTTTGGACATTTTTAGTTCTTCTCAGGACTTTTTCTATATTTAGTAAGGGCATTTTTGTCTTTTCATATTTTTCTTTTTGTTACTTTTTGGGTTTCAAAACCGTTTTAACAAGTTTAGAACTTTAGGTAACCTCTGATTTTTAGTAACCATATTTTTCAACCGGTTTTTAGTAAAGTTCTAAACCAATTAAACTGATTGAAATCGAAAAAAATAACAAATGAGAAATATGAAGAGAAAAGAATGTCCTTACTAAAAATAGAAAAAATCTTGAGAATGACTAAAAGTGTCCAAAAAATAACAGTCTGGGATGTTAAATGACAAAAACGATAGTCTGGGATTAAATTTGGAATTGCCACCAAAGACAAGGGACCTTTAGTGGAATTAACCCAAATCTAAATTACAGATGTTCCCAACAGTGGACTACGTGATTTATGTCATGCACCATATGGAGATATATGTAGGAAAAGGCGCATCCAAGTGAGAATGCAGTCTATGAAAAGGCAATACGAAAAAGATACATTGCGTCCAAAATACAGTACATGAGCGAGATCCTAAAGGCTGAGATTAATGTGCACCACGCTTGGAACATCTAGAGAGCCAACATATATAAGACCACTATTTTTATGAGTTATGCAACCCAAAAAAGTGAATGTGACAAAAACGAACCACTGTGAAAAAATGGACAATTCACATTTGATTATCAGCTATCAAAATTTAATGAGTTTTTGAGATGCATGTAAAAATGTACACTACAATTGAGCATATTGCACACAAATTCTTCTAAAGTGAACATGTAATGCTAGGAAAAATGCACACAAAGAACAAAAATATGAACCGACGTGCACATACATACACAAATGTGCACAATCAAGCCACGTCTAAGCCCATGTCAAAAAACTAAGAAAGTGGATGAAGGAATGCGCACCAACACATGAATAATGGACACATACCATCTCAACTGCTACACATGCACATAAAGATGAAGGAATGCACAGCAATCCTACAACAGCGCACACGTTCGAGACTACAATTACACACACCAACCCATATTATACACCACACCATTCAAAATCAAGGAAATGAAACCATTCAAAAAGTACAAAAAAAAAAAAGAAAAAGAAAAAGAAAACATTATTTACATACTGGCAAGCTGTAAGAAAAGGTTGTCCAAAACAAATCGATTACATGAACAATGAGAAAATAACCTACAAAAGAAAGCAAGAAACTATGAATCTGGGCAATTATGACCATCATAATGCCTATAGAACTCAACACTGCTATCCAAAGTGGCAAAACACGATCCAACAATTGGCTAAATCGAGGAGTCACATGCCGGTGACCAATACTTTGTAGAGCCCGGCGAAATATCCATTACGTAGCAATGAATACGACCTGATGAAGCTCCATGCACTGCCGAATAACCAAAAAATGATACAAAACATAAACCCACTATACGGAAACAATAATATCAAGTGTACAAATAACAAGAGGACCCACATAATTGAAACAATACAAACGCAAGCCAAAGCAATGCACACACCCCATAACAGAACCACATAGCAGCTGATTAGAACCTACCAACACCTAAAGTGCATACAACAGTACAAACCAATGAACACTATCCATCTTCTCAAAAAAGAACCACACCCCTCCCCACCACCATTGTTGTCACCGATAACACCACTCTAAAAACCTTGCACTGGACAATTGATCACCACACCTAATCGGCGAGGATGACATACCACGGGGTAACGTGTGAACAAACACAACTAACCAACGGTGAGAATAAACATACTTCCCAACAACACTATTGTAATACCCACTATCTTGGAAATAAAAATATACATATGTTATTAAAATAGGTCAACAAGTCAAAGGTTATTAAAATTGATATTGGATGAATTTACTAAATTACCCCTCTTTACCCTTAAAGGTTAAGGAACCACTTTGGTCTTGGATAAACATTTCATTTGAAAGAAGATAAGGGGAGCTAACTAGAGAGAGGTAGGGGAAGGAAAAACCTTGGAGCTTTGGATCTCCATCTTCTTCAAGCTTAGATCTCAAAGCTATTGGAGTATTCTAGGTAAGTTTGACCTCTATATTTCACTCTTTGAGTTGGGTTTATCATTTGAGCCATAAGATTAATGTTTGAAAATATTAGGATTTTGACAAGGAGTATTGGGCGAGCTTTAATAGCTAAGATTTGGATGTTTTTAGGTAAGTGGTTAACTCTTCTCTCCTATTTTGCGAAACCCATGTAATAACCTATTTTGAAATCTCTACTATTTTGAATACCCATTTTAGGGTTAGTATGAGTTTAAAATATTTTGGGCTATGATATGTTTTTTGGTCTGAAAATACTGAGCTATGTATTCTGAAGCCTGGATTAAAATTGTTAAGCTGTATTCGGGATTGAATTTGTTTTTGGATCAGTCGGACTGTGTTTTAGACTGGAATATGATGGATTCTGGACGTAAGTTTTCACTATGTGTATTGATGGTGGATTGGTTAAGGTGTTGTTGTGTAAGTGGATTGTTATGGGTTCAATTTTACCTGCTAGCATTCTATGTGTTTGTTTTGTATATATTATGCTTACAAAATGGATTATTTATTTAAATAAAAGTAAGATTGAACCCTTGACCTCAAGTTTAATAACTTAAGTTCTTTCCAATAAGCTAGTTCAACTCTTTTGAAACTATTTTAGTGTAATAAACTATTATACGATTTTAAAGATCGAGTTATGTACTAAGAAAATTATCATTTTGGAAGGGTTTATACCTTGCATATTTCTTAGTTTGATAAATTTATTATCAATAATTGGAAAATATTATTTATCTTGAGAAAATATGTGACTTGAAAAACTTGGTACAATAGACTATGTACTTGTTATGTGGTTTTTTTTTTTTTTTTTTTTTTTTAAGGAAAATGATTTTTGCTACATCGGGCTATTTGTTTATAAGAACTATTTTGAATGTTCGGTCAAACTCATGAGGCAACCTACCTTTTGTTGATTGTTTTGTTCGGTTTGGAACGTTCCTAATTGCTCATTCCGAATCGTCGAGCTTGACTCATTCCGAATCGTCGAGTCTTTTGAATTATTTGTTGGAACGTTCCATCCGGCTCATTCTGAATCGTCGAGCCTGACTCATTTCGAATCGTCGAGTCTTTTTGGACCATTATACCGATAATGGCATGTGCCACATAATATAATGGTGGTTGTAGGTTG